>NW_013665893.1:651243-671790 GCF_000517525.1 Limulus polyphemus
CGAGTTGATGTAGGTATAATTCTCTTAACAGGGAGCTAGCTAGCTCTGTAGTTCTCACTGATCACACACCGAGATTACAGGTCGAGTTTTCACCGATGACGCCCCCCAGTAGCACAGCGGTATGTCTGCGGACTTACAACGCTAGAAACCTGGTTTCGATACCCGTGGTGGGCAGAGCACAGATAGCCCATTGTGTAGCTTTGTGCATAAATTCAAACAAAATCACCGATGGCGTTAGGTAAAGTTTTCGTAAAAGTACTAAAGTCCGATGTGAATCCACTGAAGTTAAATGGTTTGTAATGTTCAAAATTTATAAAAGTTTCACGATTAATAAGTGTTAATCACAGTTATAGCTAACGTAGTTTATAGCACACCAACTATAGCAAACTAATAATAGATACTCTCTTTTGGTGCGTCGCGTTGGTTATGTTTATAGGCGTATGGAGAGTTTCTCGAAAATTCAGATTACGTAACAATACAAAGCTACATTAGCGTTTACTTACACACATATACTGTTGATTCTTAAACTCGAGAATCTTCTACAAGTTGAAAGAATATTTAACAGTACAATTTATGTACATTTTTAAATATAAATTAAATATAAACAAGCATCGATATTAAAACAAATATATAATAATAAATCTGTCACAGCACTTATCATTAAATGTGCATAAAATAACTCAACTTACTTTAGATAAATAAAATATTTTATCCTTTTGTTTTATTTCTTTTGTGACAACGAGGTGCGAACTACAAAACCCAGGATACATAGTCTGCCACGTTAAACATTAAGCCATGCTCGGCACAAACGAATCTATTTGTTTGTTTTAGAGCAATATCACATTGGGCTAACAGCCGAGTTCACCATGAGGGATTCAAAACCCGGACTTTAGCGTTATAAGTCGTAAATTTACGCTCTTCCACAGGGTAACTTCTAACGAGTCATCACAATGCCTAAAAGAATTAAGGAAATCATCCTAATGTTAATTACTGTTTAAATTTTCTCTTCAAAAACCAACAACATCATAACCTTGTATGCCCAACAAACAAAATTATTGATGATAATTTAATACTGAGTAGTTTTATATACGCCTAACAGAGGGTGCATTTCAATTCCAAACCTTGAATAAAAATAATTTTGTTTCATGATTATTTTTCTTAGTTGAACCAAATTCTTGATATCCATTAAAACTTTAGAGTAAAGACATAACACACAACGGGATAGATTTCCGCAATTCTCTGGTTTAGACTTGTAATTATTTTGCCTCGTTGTTTCTTGCTAGTGCAAGATTTCTCTCATTCTTGCTAACAGTGTATTTGTAACGCAAATACTAAAAAGTCCTGTCACAATTATAAATCTTGAAATAAGCCATCAAGTGGAAGAGAAACAAAAGGTACAAACGTTTTTGACTTAATGTATATTATTTGCTTTATAACAGATTTTGATATAAATTATATAAATAGTTTATTTGGATATTTTCTGTGGTGTGGTGGAAAATAGGTACTAATTTTGATGCTTTAGCTACTAGAAGATCTCATGCGCCTGTTTGTGTATATTTAAATATATAAATTTAAAAGTCGTACTTTTGAAAATGTAAATTTATATTTAGTTTCTAATATACCAAAATATTTTATTGAAATATTTTAAACTTTACTTATGGCCAAAATATTTGAGCATCTTAAGACATCACTGACAGAGTACTTCTGAAAAACTTGTCTCTATAAACATATCTAGATAATGTTTTCAGAATAATGTGTTTAGAGATCAAATTCGCCTTAACCATTTGCTCTGAACGAGTACAAATATCAGGTGTATTGTTTGTATTATTACCAGTCACCTACTACTATAAAATATATTGTGATGCTAAATTTTAAAAATTTTGATCTTCAAATTAATTTATCTGACGTACATAGATAGATAGTTTGTCATCATTTCTGACAACAGTTCTAACCCAAGATGACTCTCATTTATTCCGAAGATCAGCCTGCATTTACAACACTTACCTTCATTTAATGTTCTGTTAGAAGTTTCTATTTATGCTACAAGAAAACCGTCATTTATTCCGAAGATCAGCCTGCATTTACAACACTTACCTTCATTTAATGTTCTGTTAGAAGTTTCTATTTATGCTACAAGAAAACCGTCATTTATTCCGAAGATCAGCCTGCATTTACAACACTTACCTTCGTTTAATGTTCTGTTAGAAGTTTCTATTTATGCTACAAGAAAAATCGTCATTTATTTCGAAGATCAGCCTGCATTTACAACACTTACCTTCATTTAATGTTGTGTTAGAAGTTTTTATTTTTGCTATAGTTATAAGTGGACAGGTAACAACCCAGAAACTAAGTTAATAAGGAGCCTGTAAAGATTTAATTTAAGCGATTAATGAGAATGAGCTCTGTATGTATGAAACTTGTACGCTTTATTCACGATGATGAAGTTGAACTGATAAAAAAGATGTCGAGCAGCAGCAAAAGATATAAACAATGGCGAGGAAAGAAAGTGAAGAACAAAGCTACTGGTAGAGAAACAAAATAATACTCAAATAAGATAAAGTTAATAGAAGAATAAATTAAACTAAAGATAAATTAGTACAATGATGAAGGTACGAACGCTGGTCATCCGACAGATTAGACACTATATTTAAGGTTGTGAACTCGCCCAATCTCATTACTTTGTTGATTCTATTAATCTTTTTTTTTTAAACCAATGACAAACAATAGCCGAGAAGGCGCCAAAAGCTTAACCAATTGTGCCCAGACAATCTTCTACATTAACATAATTCAGTCACATTATAGTTGATTCGAAGATAAGCAATAGAACAGCACACAAACAAGATAATTAAAAGTGGTTACACTAATGGTCACCATTTTCTAAACGTTGTACATCAGATATTAGAATTGCAGGCTCTTGATCCTCGTAGTGTAGGAAACTGAAAATCTTGAATTTTGTAAATATCTAAAACATACATATTCTATAAGTTATAGATATGTGGTTTTATGATAATATAATAATAATAACAACGTAGCATGATGAGTGCAAACTAGTAAACGAGTTGATATTTTAGGAAAATTACTCGTATAAAGATAAACAATTATTTATACAATTAACACTTGTGCCATAAGATATTTTTTCCACAAGTTACCTCAGAGATCAGTCCTTACATCCATTATCAAAGAAACAAACTTCTGACCTTACTCAAATCGTCAAATATAAAAACACTTACGAAATATGAGATTTCCTCTTGTGTCCAATATAACTTTAAAATAAATTATTTACAAGCTTTATATAATAGAAACTCCAGATAATGGTCTGGATGGTATTTTATAAAAACAGATTATCGTGACGCAATAAGTATAAAACATAATACAAATAACACCTGTTTGGAATAGCTTTAAAATTTTTAAATGGTTGTTATTTTTATGTATGGAAATTGCAATATTTTTCATTACTTATTTAATGACGCTGATTGGCTCACTCACTAGTAACCATGACTGCACAACAGAGATTTGCAATATACTTCTGGACATCTTGTTCTTACAAGCGTATGTGTAGATTCGCAAAACATTTGGTCTTGGAATATTTCTGAAGAAATATGTCCCGGCATTACTATGTACTGAGTTGTAACAATAAAAACTAGAGCATAATTGACAAAGAATGACCTGGTATTAGCGATATGACCTGGTGGTTTCGGCGTTCGACTTGCAATCTGTGAATCTCGAGTTCGAATTGGTCACCAAACATGTTCGCTTTTTCAGCCGTGGAGACGTTATACTGTTACGATCAATCTCGCTTTTCTTTGGTAAAGAGTAGCTCAAAAGTTGGCGGTGGGTGTTGTGAACTAGCTACCTTTTCTCTGGTCAATCACTTTTAAATTAAGAACGGCTATTGTACAACCGCATATTGTCAAAGAATATAATCCTGTTTATCAATTCCTATTTCACTTCTCCCAATAGTAGCGGCACCACACTCGCTAAGTTTACTTTTTAACTAGTTCACGATAAACTAAGAGTAGTTAGAAGCCATGATACATGCGTATTGAACACGAGGCTGCTAAGGATCACGTAAAGTATTTGCACACCTTCTATTATCACACAAAGTTATTGTAAAAACTCTGTATATAATTGAAAAAGACAATATTAACAGATCACCAGAAGTTCATTCAAAAACAAAACTTAATTAGTATGTTTCTTAGATGCTGCTTCAGGGCACTATTCCTGTGTAACTATAATGATATGCAATTGTTTCTCGTCGTTATTACTGTGTTTATGAGTCTACGTTTTCCATTATCGGCGGAGAAACTGAGAAAACGCTTATTAGTAAGGCAGGAAAGCATAAAAACTTCTCATAAACCTTTTACACAGCTGACTTGAGCCTCATTGGATTTCACTTGCTAATATTGAGACGATTTGTTTCGCTCAAACGAATAAAAGCTTTTCTAAAAAAATGTTTAAAGTTTAAATTAATCTTTTCACCAACTATAGAGCCGATATCTTTCAATATTGCTTAAAAGGAGAAGCTATTTAAAAACTGTCTTTGATATCTTGAGTAATTTTTGATTAACTAGAGCGGGTTTAATTTCTCTCAAAATATTGCGAGCATAAATGATGATATCAACAAGGGAAAAAAATGCTCGAATTTCAAATTAACTTCTTCTCCAAATAAGAAGGATCCTTCAATATATTTTTCGCGCCTAAAAAAGGATTGTTTGTTTTTAATTTCGCGCCAAGCTACATGAAGGCTATCTGCGCTAACCGTCCCTAATTTAGCAGTGAAAGACTAGATGGAATGCAGCTAGTCATCACCACCCACCGCCAACTCTTGGGCTACTCTTTTACCAACGAATAGTGGGATTGATAGTCACATTATAACGCCCCCACGGCTGAAAGGGCGAGCATGTTTGGTGGGAACAGTGATTCGGACCTGCAACCCTCAGATTGCGAGTCAAGCACCCTATCCACCTGGCCATGCCTGACCCCTAAAAAAGGAAGTTTTTCTGTAGAGGACAAAATTCGATTCTTGTTGTTTATACTGAAAAGTTATTCATCATAACTACGAGTATTTAAAATGGAGCACAAAGATGTGATGATATTACAGAATCATTTGAACCTTTTGGCTACTACAACGAAGTAACTTTATGATCCTTAATAAGTACAATAAAAGGAAAATTGAAAATTAACGAATGTTTAACTAAAATATTTTTAAAATATTTTTTTTAATATTTTCTACTAGACGCAAAACTGTATGCGTATTACATCAACAAACACGTTTTTTTCGCCAGCATATATATATGTACAAATACTTTTTCATAAATCTCTCCAGATGTATATATGTATATCCTTATTTTGCTTCACAGAGCGTGAGATGAATGTGTCACTACTTTTCATTTCGCATATCACTCTTTAAAAGTATCATGTCCAGGAATAATATCAAAATGAAACATAACTTTTAATGTAGAAATATGTTTCCATAAAAAAACGTTTCACAAAGTAAATTACACATTCTAAGTACACATTGAACTTTACGTAATAACACCATTTTGACGACCAGGTGCTTTCAAAGTTTAAAAACTGCGTAAAAGCGGCAACAAAGAGCTCTCTTGATCTGGATAAGGATGAAAACTTGTGCGTGACACACGTATTTTTTTCTTTATTGTCAGAAATGAATATTTTCCATAAGTGTTTTCATGCACCAATTGTTTTAGATATAGAAGAAGTTTATAGTCTAAGAACTTAGAACCACGTCTGCTTTTTCTTTAATGATTGCTCACATATTTACAGTTAGTATACCATTACACCAGTTATATATGTATCTGTGTGATACTACGGATTCATGCACAACATTTCCTGTGAGTATAGTTTTTATGACTAAATCCAGGATGTTCTGAAAAGAAAATTATCCGGTAGTTTCAACTTTTGTATTTAAAATGAAGATAAGGTTATAGCGTTTACATATGATGTAAGAAAATCATAGAGTTTCTTTTTTTCTCCACAATTTTGTTACTTTCGAATTTCTTGCCTAAAAGTTACAAATATCTTTAGATTCTTTTTCGAAAATAAAAAGTTACGTTAGTTGTTAGTGTACGTCTTTCTGGTCTGAAATTAGTGTAAGAAACAAAGGGTAGCCAACAGACAGACATCATTTGCTACACGATCCCCATCTAGCAAACATATCACACACATAAATTTTAGTTTTAGGAAACTATACAACGACGTTTTTACATCTGAGGTAACTTAATCAAAGTAGCCTGAAATCTTATTGTAGCGTATCCTCTTGTATTTTAACACAAAGCTACACAATGGGTTGTTTGTAGTCTGCTCTCCGCAGGGAATCGAATCCAGAATTTTAGCATATTAAGTCGTAAACTTACCGCTGATCAGCCAAAAAAACAGTGTTACGTCTTTAACATGTTTTATTCATAGAATTTAACAAGTATTGCATTTGGTGAGCGTGTAAGAAAGCATTTAGTTAATAAAATAAACTTGTTCTGTGCATGGAAATAATAAAACGGCCTATAAATCATAATAGTTAAACTTTAATGTTGATGTGTTTATGAATTTGATAGGTAAATCAATCAGAATTTTCTAATAAGATTTGCTTTTGATATCCTTATGGTAAGAATGACAGTGATTGAAAGATAGTAAAAATGGAATATAAAGCAATCACATAAATAGAGTCAACGTTTCACCAGAGGTAATCTGACATCATCCCATTTTTAGCTGTTCTTTACTTTATATACTTCCAAAATTTATAAGATACCTCCAAAACTATAAATTATATATATATATATATATACTTCTAGCACAACTTCACTACTACCTATAACAGCTCACATCTGAAAACGTAATGTTTGCTGGCTCTATGAACTGTAACAAAACAAACAGTTCTTAAAATGAATGTTTGAGAAACATAGTAACAAATGATTCAGGGCCAAATTCTTAACTATCTTGCGACATCTAGCTATAATAATCAAAACAATTAAAGATAAAAGATTTTATAGGCAAATTATTCTTTAACAACATGGTAAAGAGAACTGAAATCACAATAAGATCTGTAGGTTCACTCTTGCTGGCATCTCTCTCTATAGCATAACCGAAACATTCATAAGCCACAGAGTTGTACAGAACGTTTCGTTCACCTCTGACTCTCCGAACACAGACTTGTCAATATCTTGGTTGAGCCCCGAACACCTTTATTATCTTAAAACTAAATGTGCTTAATGACGTTGCTGTCACTTTAGACGAACACAACTAAAGGTAAAACGAACTGTGTGATCAACAGCGAGGCTTAAGCTGAACTCATTAAGCATGTATCTTTCTATTGAGTCATTAAGAATCCCCCCAGTTGCTGTACTGTAATCCATATTGAGTACATTGAAAGAAATAGTGACTCCTTCCAAAACTTTGCATAGTCCGTATAGTGAAAGAACAGTTGTCTGGTAGCGTGTCTCTGTACGATCTTCTTATTGCGGCCCTGGATACACCAACATGAATTGCATTCATTTCTGTGTTTGTGCGGTTTCCAGCATTTGAATATCTTTTAACAGTCAATACTCCTGTCACATACTACACCTGCCATCGGCGGGCAACATCTTCGTACAATTTTATGGTAAAGAAATTCATGTTTCAAACAATCACCGAAAAAGCAAGTCAACAAATGACGAAATGGGTGCAGTATGTCCAGAGTAGATACCATATGTAATATGTATCAAAGCAACGACTCATCCTCACGTGCTTGGGTAAAGAAATATTGATTTTAGAAGTTGACTCAGATATAATTTTTCAAACCGTTTTAAATATTTGCTTCGTATGTATTTTGGCATATTATGTACAGTTTGTTTGTTTGTTTCTCTGTTGTTAAGCACAAAGCTATACAATTTGTTATCTGTGCTATGCCCACCACGGATATCGAAACCTGCTTTTTAGCGTTACAATCCTTCATACTTACTGCTGAAACAATAGAGGGCATTGTGTACAGAATTAGGCAAATAATAATTAGCTCATCATATCCTTTTGTTAAATGAAATTATTATGCATTCATTAATTGATAAAAATAATAATGAGCATTAAATTTCATAATAACATTTAAGTCCGCAATTATTAAAAATTACAGAGTTTCAATCTTGAAACATGATAATAGATGCATAAAAAAAATACATTTTTATAAATGAATTATAAGACCTGGCCTTTGTTTTAAATCATTTCCCCTCTGTGAAACTCCCCCTTTGTGTGTGTGTGTGTGTTTTGTTGTTGTTGTTTTGTCTTTCTTTAAAAAAAGCAAGTAACCAGTTAATGTTGACTATATTACTGGAAGTATTGAACACTTTGAACTAAAAAAACTTGACTTTTACTCTTTTCTCAGAAGTTCTGGGGAAGCAACTTTTGCGTCTAATAACCGGTGACAATAGGGGATGGTCTGAGAAAAGCTTGTTACATGCCGGTTCATTGGAACCGGAAGCCGGAAAGAAACGTGCTTTTCTGTACTGAAATCAACATTTCAGTTCGTTTAACTCAACCCAAGAGTCAGTTGTTATTGGTGACTCGCACAGTTGCTGCTGTAAAACATAGAGACTTAGTCGACGTTGTTACACCACTGTTGATGTTATACAGCATCAATTTCCCTATCTTTTCTATAATGGTATCTATATCTTGACGCTTTTACAACATTATGAAGTAATTCGTTTTAGAAACTAAGGCAAATATTTAACTACTCAAATTATTAAGGAAAACTGGAAGAAGTCTAGAAGGTTAGTTAATATCACTAAGATAATTTGCTGTTAGCAGTAAGCTAATATTGTTAAAAGAAGCTAGAAGGAGGCTAAACGATTAGTTAGTATCACTAAGATACATTGCTGTTAGCAGCAAGGTAACATTATTAATGGAAACTAGAAGAAGCCTAGAAGGTTAATTAATAACACTAAAATAACTTGTTGTTAACTTGGCTATTTAACTACTCAAATTATTAAGGGAAGCTAGAAGAAGTCTTGAAGGTCAGTTAATATCACTAAGAAAATTTGGTGTTAGCAGCAAGCTAATATTGTTAAGGGAAGCTAGAAGAAGACTAAACGATTAGTTAGTATCACTAAGATATATTGCTGTTAGCAGCAGGATAACATTATTAAAGGAATCTGCAACTCCGGAAGTAGCCCAAGAGTAGCCCAAAAGTTGACGGTGGGCACTATTGACTACTTTGTTAACCGCTAGGAATCAAACCCCGGATTTTAGCTTTGTAAATCCTTAATCTTACCACTAATCCACTGATGATTTATAGAATAAAGTATACTTTTATTTCATAACTTTGTGTTATTGTTGTTGTTATTGCCAATGGTCAACGAACCTCGTTGTCGTCCAATATTTAATTTAATCGTACAATTTTCTAGCCACTTTTGTTCCGTAAAATAAATAAAACGGGAATGCAAGTAATCTCATCTTAAAAACAAAACGGAACGAATAAGTTAAACTCGGGTATCTAATATTAAATTATTAACTCAATATTCCATACGAAAGAGATTTTTCAACAAAATTCTGTAGAACATTAAATCCACATAAGTCAGGATTGCCGTCATATACAATAGGTATTACTGGCAATAAGTCATGATTTTGCTTTTTCAAAGAAATTTGAAAAAGTAGAGAAAAATAAATTAATGATCTAACTGATGCGTTCTGCTTCTCTAGTACTCACAGTTCATCACCTTAATCGTAAATTTGACTGTAACTAATTCCCCCAATGATATTGTAGCAGTGTTAAGTCAATATGTTGTCTTTTACCAAACTTGTCTGTTTAAAGTATTATTTACCGCTTGAAAAGAAGTCTTGCGTATCTCACATATGTAGATTTGTCAAACACATTTTAAAATACCCTTTAACTTTTCAAGTTGCATCAATCCAAGAATGTGTTCACTGATATGCTTGTAATCATCTTAGAAACAAAGCCAAAAATAAGTAATTAAACTAGTACAAGTAAAATCAACAGCTTTACAGATAGCAATATATTGTGATTTTGTTGTGATAAAAAATGATTATTCTATTCAACATGAACAACAGCTTATGTGGCTCAATGGCTGAATGACCGAGTCAAAGATCCAAAGGTTCAAGTACCAACGTCCCTAATTTAGAAGTGCTTATAAGAGAGAGAGGGTAACCAGTCAGTAGTACCCGCCGCCTATATGGAAAATGAGGAATGTTTTCAGCGACATAAACGGGTTCGAGCCTTCGATCTCCCGAGTTGCATCACATTATATGCTAGCAAACACACCACACTGTGTTACTGAAATCCATATTCCCTTTAATCCTGCAAAGCTTCCCAGTTCCTGCTGATCAGAAGCATCCCTATAACATGATGCATCCACCACCATGCTTGACAGCTGGGATAGTGTTAACTGGATGATGTACTGTGTTGGGCTTGCGCCAGACGTAACACTTTGAATTTAGACCATAAAGCTCAATTTTTTCACATCTGACCATAAAACATTCTGCCAAATATATGCAGTATCATTTACATACTTTGTCGCAAACTCCATATGAAATTTAAGATGATTCTTTTTCAGAAATGGTTTTTTTCTTGCCACTCACCCATACAGGCCAAATTTGTGTAGGAACATGGATATTGTCGATGTATGAACACTGACTCCTATCTCAGATATGGAACTTTGTAATTCTTTCAAAATCACTGTTGGCTTCACAGTGGCATCCCTAAGCAGTTTCCTGATTGTCTGACTGCTTAGTTTGAAGGGTGGCCTGATCTAGGTAACGACTGGGTGGTATGAAGCACATTCCACTTCTTAATGATGGACTTCACTGTACTCAAAGGGATAATCAGCGACTTTGAAATTTGTTTGTGACCTTCTCCTGATCTGTGCTTCTCTACCACTTTATTCCTGACTTGTTTGGAAAGCTCTTTGGTCTTCATGGCTGGTTTGTCGTATCACTATGTGAGTTGTAGCTTGAACAGATGCAATTACTCTGAAGACAAGTTAAACCACTTTGATTACACAGTGACAAAGATCATTACACTAATTTTGTGACCTTTCGAACCAATCTTTTACACCTGAAATTATTTAAGGTTGCCGTAGTAAAGGGATTTAATACTTATGCAATTGAGAATTTTCTTTGAAAATCTAACTCACTTGTATAATATCAGCGTTTTTATTTTATTATTATTTTTTTTACCTTTCCCAGTTTAAAGTAGATTGTGTAGATTCTAAATATAAAGTCCCATTTGAAAGTTTCATGATTTCAAGCTCAGACGGCAACAAAATCTAGAAACGTTGCAGGTGATGGGATATTTTTGCAAGGCACTGTAACTGTGACAACTATTTCTGTTATTGAGTTGAAAGTAGCCAGATTGGCAGTTCGTGCTCATAGCCGGTTTCCCTCATACTCATCGGCACTAACGAGTAACAGGTCTCTGACTTGGTTGATTAGTTTAATTAATGTATCGCATAAGACGTTGCTCAGTTCTAAATTATCAATACCACTTGTTGATGTTATTGTATTTCTAGCACTACCATAACGACGATACTCGAGTGAATAGTTGTGGTGATGATACTAAGCATTAAATTTTATGCAATTAGTAATCGTTTCTTTGTCTTGTCTGTTTGTTGTCTCAATGATATACAATGGGCTATCTATGCTCTGCCTTTATACGGATATCTAAACCCAAGGTTTAGCGTTACAATCTCTGAGACTCACCGTTTATCGATCGGGGGGGGGGGCATTAATAATAGTAGGTTTTAGTTTTAAAAAATGTATGTTTTAGGTTCTCAATATATATTTTTAATTCTGTTGCTGTTGTTGGTTTCTATAACAAATCTACACAAGAAGCTTGTTGTCTTATCTCTGTTCAATGGGGGAATCTAACCCCAAATTTTAGCATTGTAAGTCCAGAAATTTACCTCTGACCCACCGGAGGACCTTCAAATCCAATAATTAAATTAGTTCAAGTGTAAGTTGCATTGCACGAAATAAACCACATCAAAATAAGTAACATATAAGTTTTGTATTCAAAGAAGATACTCAACTAATATACAATTTTCTATGCTTTCATTATGTGTAGCTTTAAAGATTACATGCTCTTTCCCTAATCTTAGACGTGGAATGAAAGCATAACGAGTATAAAGGAGATTTCTAACTGTTTGTTGTAATGTATTAAATAGTTATTTAGAATACTTAGTCTTGGTGTTTTCTAACTAATACCTCATTAAATAGCACTGTGAACTTATTATCCCTTGCTTGACTTATTGTCACAGGTAGTTCGTGTTCGTATCAGTTTAAGAAACAAAATGCTTTTAACTATAATTCCATATCCAAATCCCCATTCTTGTTTTTATTATAATATATTTATAATTAAGAATTCACTTGTAATTATTTCTGTTTGCGAGACGAGGTTGCATTTAAATTCTGAAGCTTATGTACAGATTTTCATTCTTTACCTACTATTAAGAACGGACAATTGACATCACTCATCAGCAGCATGTTTCAAACAAAGCACTCTCTATTAATCAGTTTAAGTATTAAAATTGTTCATTAGGATTAGTTCTAGAGCATCAATTCCCATGACAACAATAGCTGACTTGACGTCAGAATTTGGTTAATTTTAGTATAGAGAAACCAGAATGATAATTGTTTTGAGTCACGGATCACTGTAACTTATTACTTTTTCTGTATTACAGTTCACTGCAGTTTCATTGGTTTCAGCGCCTACCTGTCCTACACACATACTTATTACCTTGCAAAGCCGTATATTTTATGACACTTGAGGCGTTGTTATTTTATTTTTCACTTACTTCCTTCTGTATATTTCTGATTTTGTTGAATAACCGTTCTTTGAAACTTATATATAAAATCAAAATCAAATCATGTTTTTTGAGACTTGTTAATATTATTCAGTCTCGTTCTCCTGTAACCTACTGATGCGGTTAAGACAATTTCTTTTGCAGTTTACTGCTGTTTAAAAAGCCAGACCGTCTTCAGCTTCTCTATTTCCACGAGTCACTGTCCTTTATGATTTGATGATTAAATTGAATGTCTGCTCTCTTTAATCGGTTGATATTTTAGTGCCGTTATCCCTTAAAACTCGTGCAGTGGTCAAATGAATGCCCTTTGTTTTGCTCTCACTACCGCCTGCAGCTTATTGTTTTGGTTGATTTACAGTCGTTTGTTGCTCTTTAGTTAATAACGTTAGAGCCCGATTGAGTTACTGCCCTTCGTAGTTTGATTGTTAAACTTTGTATCTACTTCTTTAAAAGATATTAACGTTGTATCGCTTTCATTTCCATCTTTTTTGGTAGTACTGACTCATGGAACACTGAAGTTTATTAAAGTTATTGTGTCTTCTGTACTTCTGTGCATCATTGAGTCATCCTCTACACATATTTACTTTATGGTTTTCTGTTCATTTGTGATGTTGCTGTCTTACTGTCCTTAGCTTTTATTAATATCGAGTTAATATCCAATAAGGCTTCTTGTTTATATAAATAGTGGTATATATAAAATAAACATTTATTTAAAAACTTCTAAAAGAAAGGTATTTTAAATACCCAGCAACGATCAGAAGAATCCTGTGCAGATTCTTGCAACAAAATAATCTTTCTGTGCATTATTTATTTATATTTTTCAATTGTACAAAGTTCTCTTCTAAATCCCCGGGTTTTTTCATACATTCAGTTAACGACTTTTGTGAAGATGCCAACAATTTACAGTAAATCCTTATATGGAAATTATGTAAATAGAATACCGTGAATAGCTTTACTTTTCAAACTGATGACAGTTTACCCTTTGGCATGTATCCAGGTTTACACAATTCTCAAAGAAAAGTAAATTAATTTTATTAGTTTATAAAGTACTCTGTTTGAGGGTTTTTCATTACCTACAAATATTACTATATATAACATAAGTATGAGAACACCCACACTGTCTCTAACTAAAACTAATATGGTTAAGTACATTAGATCAAAATGATATTGGAACCTCAACCACGTTACCACAGTCCATGTCGTCACGTGTGGTCGTGCTCTTGACAATATCCCTCCAGCGTAGCAAAAGGCTCCAACGTAAGAGGATAGTTGTTCAAAGCACACCCATCCTCCCTATTCCTTTCCACAATCCATCTAGTGTACATGGACGACAGTCTGCCAGCTGCCATTTCAACATTCCTATCACATATAAATATATAGACCGGTATGTCTTCTTGTGGAATAGCATGAATACCCCAGATGCTTGAGGTATCAGACAGTTGAACTTATATGTCGTGGAAGCATTTTGTGTACACATGACTTATTTTCCTTTTCTAGACAGACATTCATTTTGATTATGTTGATTACTGTTGCGAGGAGCACGTGTACGGCTTTTGTCGTGGCCGCAATTGGCTTTGAAGACACCGAGGTAGTGTATTCGTTGTTTGTTTTCTGTTTTGTTTTGTTTTGGTTTCCTTCACTCATTCACACACTGATATATGTGAAAGTTATAACTTGAAACCCAGGTTTGAACTCGGTAAACATTGGCTCTGGTTACGATGCTAGTTTTTGCCACTGACATTTGTCTTTGTGGATTCTCACCTGTTACTAAAGGTCACAAAATGCTTACTACCGCTCGAATAAAATTTGCTGCAGGTGTCTTTCTGTAAGATTCTGGTTCCCAAATTTGATCTATTTTCCTTTGTTTTCCAATGCCAGTAAGTACAATTCCAAATACCCTATCTTTACACGTCTTAATGATCTGAATATATAAACATTTTTTATCAGTAATGCCTATTACGAAATTGGTCAGCTTTTGGTGGCATCACAGTATCTACGAACGCTAAGGAATGCCCAAATGCAGTTCCACTGCAACTTTATATCCGTTGTAGTTCTCACGTGACTTGCTGATTTGCATATTCGAAGTCATTTTTGTATAACACACTTGACTCTCTGTAGTGCATTGATTTAAATTGCTTGAAGTGTTTAGTACATTTCAATGAGATTTTAATTCTGAAGAATGTAAAGTCAATAGTTATTATTACATGAAGTTGAAATATGAAACAATAAATATTTCTGTAATTTGATTTTTTGTAGACTTATAATTTAAAAAAATATTTTTAGAATGAGATAATGGAAGCAAGCTTATTTTCAGTTAATTTTTGAAATTAAAGTTATTTGAGTCTTGCCATTATTATGTTAAAATTCATAATGCAAAACTCCAGAGAAATCAGGAAAAGTATATTTTTTTGTTGAATTTCATTCACAGCTACTCTTGGACTATTTGCACTAGCCTTCCCTAGTTTTGAAGTGATCGACTAAAGGCAAGATAGCTATTCAAAACTACCCACCCCCAAATCTTGGGTTACTCTTTACAGATGAATAGTGGAATTAACCATCACATTATAACAGCTTTATGGCTGAAAGACGAAGATGTCGAGCACTCTAACCACCAGGTCATGCCAGTTCCTATCAGAAAAAAAAAGAGACCATCATTTTAATGAATTTGGTGTATGTATTTTTTTTTTCTGTTTCATTGTCTGGAACTAGATTAATATAACATGTTTGTAAGTGAAAATATATCACTTCATATCCTTTAGAAGTTGTAGATCACTAGATTCGGATTCGAATCCGTACGATGCCACTAACTAACCAAATGTAAATAATGCACATTTTTCCAGACTTCGTTATTTGAGAAATTTTCTGTAAGGACTTATTTCTGTGTAACTTATACACAAGGAATTAACTGAAGAATCATATGATCTGACTCACGGCAGTACGGAAACAACATGATTTGTGCGATTTGTGTCACCTTCTGAATGAATGTAGGTCGTATTTGCCAACCACTAGCCAAGACGACCAATAATGATTCTAAAGAACGACACTAGTACACTATACACACTAAAGCTATACAAGCAACAAATAAAGCAGAACGGGGGCAGCAAGTGATTTTCCCCCCATTCTTTATTAGATCATCTTAAGCGTCTCTACCCTGTACATTCGGGTTTTCTAGTGGAGAGTAACTGGTACAAACCGGTTTTAAATTAATTATTAAAGGAATGTAACCTCAAACAGTGTTTGACAAAAGCCTTTTAGTTGTTAGTTTCCATAACTACATGAGCCGAGGTTGTATATCAAGTCTGTCTTCATACACAGAGATGCTTTACCAACACATATCCATAATAAAAAATAAGTTATCCTTCTCTCTCTGTCAACAGCTTATCTGAACATTTTGATGATTTCATTTATTAATGGCTTTATATTATATTTGGTGTCCAAACGTTCTTCCATTTGAGCGCCCAGTTTTACATTTATGTATGTTGACGAGCTATGAGTTTCGTTTAGTCAAACTTATAATTCTCAAAGGGCGTAACTCCACCGATGATGTGATTGTTTTCTGATTGGAGGAGATTCTTATAACGCCTGTGATTTCCTGGAGGTATTTATATTAGAATTATGGTTTATTATTTCCCCAGGATCCCCAGGTTGAAGCAGGTTTTGATATAATTCGAATCAGTTTTCTTGCTACTGTCTTCTTAGCAGTTGAGTCGAAGTTATTAATTATTGCTTTATGCAAATTGCAATCAAGTCCATATACTGGTCCTGGGCCATATAATGACTTGAGCTTGAAATGTTGTCTTTCCTTACTACCCAGAGGCTTTATAACAGATTAAATTTAAAAATATTGATGTTATTAGAATTAAGATTTTGTACAACTGTTGCCTGCTCGTACAAGCTGTCTGTCTTCCTGAAGAAGTAATACGAAAAACCAGAGCGCTATACTTAAGCTCATTTGAACCTAATTTGCTGTCAGCTTCAGCTGTCACACGGTCGCAAACAGATTACACAAAGGAAAACTTGAAGAGCGATAAATCACACATGTTTTCGGTTGACTTCCTTCCTACACGGGTGAATGGACTACTTTCATATTTCTACTGATTACTATAAAAATTACACATTTCAGCTAGGATAATTTTAACCTAAGTAAAATTTCTTACTAAATGTAAAGGAAGGTAAAAAAAAATGGGAACATGATTTAATTAAACTCGTTTCTGAAATGAGAGAATGCTAATGTTTAAAGGCTCCACCTATTTAGCTAACAGTTGTAACTAACATAAACATGTGCTACTGACGGAATATTTGTTAGGATTTATGTTAAAAGCAGGCCTGAATCCAAAGCTGAAGCTTTCTTGACATTTACTTGAAATAGTTATTTTACAGCAATATTGTGTATAGGCTTATTCAGTTTCCTATTACTCTACCATCTTTCCCCTCGTCTCTACACGCGATGGTGCTACAGTGTTTATCGACTTTAAAACTTTTAAAATGTTCGAGTTTTTTTTCTTTTTTCTGGGATTCGTTTTTTGTTGTTGTTGTTTTCTTGATAGAGTTTTGACCAATTCATACACAAAGGGCGGACATGGTCTGATGCTTAGAATACCGGGCTGTGTTCAAAGGGTCAGACGTGATTCCACTGATCACTCAACGTACTTTCAGTCTTGGGTGCGTTATAATAGTAACAATCAACCCTGTTATTCTGTTTAACACGGAATCTTTTATGTTTTGGAGTAGCATGGCAAGGAACATTAGATTCTAGTAACTGTTTCTTGGAGGTGTTATACATACCTTTGGAAAGTCTGGAAACTACTGTATCCAAATATATAATCCATATGACAGTAATGTGCTTCAGTCGAGAGATATGAGCAAACAAAGAGACACAGGGTTTCAGTGTGACCGCATCACCTTACCAGTATCGATCACACCCACTAATTTATTTTCTTCTTTAATGATACTCGAATCAAATTATGCGACCTTTCTTCATTATATGTCTGAGGTTGGATGCCTTGTTCTTCACCTTCTGATTTGGCAGAAGGTTATTACTATTATAACTAATGTCTTTGTCAGAACCACAGCATCTTCAGGCTTGATAGATGGATTTACCTTAATAATGACTGTCAAAAAGTCCATCGTGATCGCATCCACAGCAGCTGCACAGGTTCCAAGTCGAACACTTCGGAATCTTGCACATGCAGGTAATTGAGGGAATAATGGTCATCGATGATGGCACGCCAAAGAGTAGCAAAGTTCCAGTCATGGTCAGCGAGGCTTGGATTTTTCGGTTGAAAATCTGTTGGACTCTGGTCTGAAAAACAGATGCAACGACAGGCAAAGAAGGAGAAAGATTACGTAGCGGACCCGATGACTCTACACAAAAGGTGTTATCAAAAACTATGGGTTTTCTGCTGATGATGTGACCAGTCATAACTCATAACTCGTAATTTTTATCCGACTTGGAAGCTACAAATTGTAATCGTATATCTTATCATATACTAATCCTCTATAAGTTTTACTAAACTCAAATACATTTTATATATTTTATGTCCCATATCTGCCACGGAAACGTCTTTGGTTGAAGAAGAGATCCTGTGCTAAACAGCCTTCTGTTTATTGTTATCTTCCATCTAGTAAATAGATCAAAATTAGGGACAGTTATACCGGGATCCTCATGATGTCTGGCAAGCCATTTAGCCCAGGTGCGTCTTAAGGACGCAGCGCATGTTAAATTACAATTCCTTTATAAAACATTAAATGCTGTTATTGTTTCTGTCACTTTCAGTCTTGCTGGTGAGAGAAATATAAACCTCTAAAGAACTATAACAGAGGAACAGATAAATATTATGCTATAATATTATCAAAATATTTGAATTAAGTTGACATTCTCTACAGACGTGTCCCCCAGTGGAACATCAGTAAGTTTACAAACTTGCAACGCTGAAATCAGTGATGGACACAGCAGTTAGCCCAATGTGGCTTTTCTTTAAACAAACAAACCCTGCATACGCTCTACTGGACTCTGAGAACAACCGTTTTCGAACAGTGCAGTCTCCCTATCTAGAGAACATTCTCTGTATCAAGATGTCATATAATTTACTAATTTACCATAGTTTACTCAGGTAACAGAAGCAAATGATTACCTTGTTTAACTTAAGTTACATATTAACTATGAATAGGGCAATAAAATATTTTGATAAGTTTATTAACAAATTTTTTCACACCAGTCATGAAATTTTAAGCCTTAAAGAGATTACTAAAATCACGCCCCCAGTGGCTCAGCAATAAATCTGCTGGCTTACGACGCCAAAAACCAGGTTTCAATACCTCTGGTGGGCAGAGCACAGTTAGTCCATTGCGTAGCTTTGTGATTAATAACAACCAAATCAATACTAAAAGCACTAGACACTTTAAAAATGTAATCTTTCATTAAAGAACAAATATTTTATACACTTGTATACTCGAATGACAACGGCCAGTGGCTCAACGGTAAGTTTGATGGCTTATAACGTTGAAATCCTGGTTTCCATACCCTTATTGGCACAGAACAGATAGTCCATTGTGTATATTTATACTTTAGTAAAACAACAGTATTTATAACGAAAAATTGTGCGTGTTGTTACTTTTTAAGTCCTTGAATGTGTATAGTAATGTCAGTAAATATCATCCATCGAATACTAAAGACAAAAAATGGTTTTACTTGTAGTTCACTTGAGAAGATTCATCATAGTATCATTTGTTTCCTTAAGGTGAAATTCGTGATTAACATTATTAGCTTCAATAAAAGAGAAAACACCGATGAACAAATAATTGAATGTAAACATTGACAAGTCAACAAAGCCATTAGTTAGGCCAAGATTTCTGACTTTACGAGAAAAGGTATATGTATGAGACTATCCTATAGTACCAGCAGCTTGTAAGTAAGTAAATAAAACACTCCAATAATGTTTACAATAATTTATCTACATATTTGTGTATAGAAATCTCGACCCTTGATTCCTTCTAATGCACACATATTCAACATGTGAATCAGAAGCCTCATAAAGAGATTGTGATCGAAGCGGTTAGTGCGGAAAGTAAACAGTTTCACAGCTTAGAAAACATCTGAATAAACACTACTGGGGTTACAGAAATCTAACAGAATCGGTGAAATACTTCATAAAAAGAAAACCTGTTTTAAGAAATCCGAAACCATAAAGAACGTTTCAAAGCGTGATTGGATTTTAAACATTGGTTTGAAAGAGGAACAAAGATCAGAATACCTGAAACCTATAGAGATTATTTTCAAACCAGAATATACTTCGTTTGGAAATGTTCCATACCATATTGTGGTGGTTTAAAATTACAATAAGGTTGAATATTCCAAATTTAAGATAATTTCTAAATTCCTGATTTTTGTTTTTGTATAAAACAAATAGTATCATAACTGTCTCGTAATGAATGTTCACCATCTTTAGATTGGTGTTGTTTATTATTAAAAAATTTGTATTCTCTTTTTTTCATACACTTTACTTTCAGAAAAAGTATAGATATAAATGAGACTTTCACTTTTCTCAAGTTTATTTATTGCATTATGATATTAAATACATACATGAAACTATAGATAATAAGAATAAAAGAATGTTTTACATTGAAAGAAAATTTTTGAAAAGTTACAGTTCGTATGTGATTTTTTAATATATGGCAGGGTAAACTAAATAATTAAAGCTGTTAGGGATTTTACCTCCAGGGTAAACTAGATAATTAAAGCTGTTAGGTA
>NW_013665893.1:672611-679685 GCF_000517525.1 Limulus polyphemus
ACACTACTTACATAATCAAAGCGTCACCATTCTCACACCAAACACAATATCACATTCAATCAAGCACTTATATTAAAGAAGATGAACTGATAGTAAGAAATATGACTCACATTGATTCTTTAAAACAGACTATGACTGAAAGAGACTATAAACAAAACACTATCACCCAACAAGTTGAGAAAGCTAACAGTATACCACGCACATCTGCCTTGAAACAATTACCTCAAACCAATTCCTCTCGTGTTCCACTGGTTATTACCCATCACCCAAAACAAAAAAAATCTATCTCGGATACTAAAGAAACATTTTTACATCCTTCAGCTTAATGATCGATTAAAATCTATTTTTATGGAACTTCCTGTCGTTTCTTTCAGAAATAATAAAACTTTGTTTTAAGCTGACACCAGGTGGAAGTCAAACTTGCAACAGCAAGTGATGTCAAACCTGTAAATTCATGCAGGAAACGGACAAATTTTCCGATAAAGACAACCAAAAGCAGTTCAAAATCACTAATTCCATAACCTGCTCTACAAAATATGTTATTTACTTAATCCAATGTCGAAAATGCAATTTCAAACATGTAAGTCAAACCAAAACAACTATACGGGAACGTTTTTAATAACCATAAATCAACAAAAAAAAAACAAACAAAGAACTTCCAGTCGCAAAACCCTTTAACATGCCTGGACACTCTCTTGATGACATTAAACTTGTGGGTATAGAGACAAATTTTACACATAAGAAAAACAGGGAAATTAAAGAAGCTTATTGGATAGCACTGTTAAATACTGTAACGCCAAATGGTATCAATCTCGATCCCGGGATTGTTGACCCTTCGCAAGGTCGTTTGTAGCGTGCATATATTTTGTTTCCAAGTTAAGTAGTTAGCACACAGGATCATCTACAAAACTTGTAATATTTTCAAAACGAGACCCAAAACTCGAACGCTTTCGAATAGTTGACTATTCTTCTTCAGGAAAATAGAGGATTATTGTTATAGATTGTGGTGAAATATATAGGCTCGGCTATCGATGTCACGGAAATCGGATGTTCAATATGAGTTGGCCTTGAGAGCTAACCAATCATAACCTAGAGTCGTTTGTGTCAGGTTTAGTTTTGTGCCAAAGGCGTGTGTAAAGTTCATAAAAGACTTATGTGGGATAATAGTTATAAGAATTGTTAACTAATTTCTATAAAGATAAAACCAAAAATAAAATAAACAATAGAAATAAAATTAAAAAGAAATAATGGAAAAAGGCGGTGGGAAATAGAGAAAATAATAATGTAGCTCAATATATAGGAAATCAAACTAATAGATATAGACATTTAAGGAAGAATAATACTAATAATGTAAAGTAAGTTTAATCATGAATTTAGTTTCGAAAATCTTTTCAAAAAATGAAGCACTTTTTCAGAAACACAAAACTAGGTTTTAGTTTACCAGCGTTTAACAAGAGCATAGTGTAACATAATTAGACTATCATTATCAGTATTATAATATATATACCTACATTATCCTTATTAGTATTCTAATATATAGCTATGTAAACTGGAAGGACTTATGGAAACACTTATTTCAACATTAGCTCTTATATACTATACTCATAAGCTGCCTCAATCCAGGCTTTACAAAGGTCTAACTCTACATGTCTCTCTGGTTATTCAAAACCTGTAATGCTACACTACATCTCTTTCTACTGCTCTAAATCAAAAACCTTTAATTTCATTCATGTCTATATATCCAAACAGTTGTAATCAGTTGCCTCTTTAGTAATCCGAAACTATAATCCCTCGTATCTCTGGGTATTCATTTCTTTAAGTACAGAAAATCTCTTCAAGTATTAAAGTTTTAAGTATTCGAGTTTCTCTAGCAATTTAAATATTCTAATCCTATTTCTCGAAAAAAACTCTAAATATCATTGATAAATAATAATGTTTCTAGTGCAAGTTATGTAATATTTTATTTTCCTTTCTCAACGGAAATGACAATTGCTAAAACCCGCAAATTTTCATGTCTGCAAAAACTATTGTCCGAACTTTGCATTTTGTAAGGTCATAAAATGTAATCAATAGTCATTAAGTTATATAACCCTAAAATGAACTTTTCGGTCATTTTAGGAACCTATCAACAATTTAAACATATTTCGATAAAGTATTTATACACCAAAAAAATGTAAACAAGAATTTTATGAAACTGAAATTAATCGAACTGCTAAGTGCTGAGATTCCCTGAACATTTTATATAGAAAATGGGTTATTTCGCCCAGTTGTCTAATCAGTTATTTAATGTTGATGCAAAATGTGAATACTCACCAGTAATGTAGAAAAGTCGATAATTTGAGAGTTAAAGATATACTAAAACCGAATTATAATTTTTCTAAAATGTTTAGAACTTCAATTAAGGATTCCGAATAAAATGTATACCAAGAAAAAACTAGCTCGCGGAAACACCTTAAAAAAGACATCTTTACAAATAACATTCTTCATTCATAAGGAACTAGAAAATGGAAAACTGAAAATGTCATCACATTGAAAAAATTGTTTGCAATGTTTAGTAAGCCAACTAAAAAATACAATTACCTTTTAGAAATTATTTGGAGTCATCAAGAGAAAAAAAAGTTAAGAATGGTAATCTAGGCTAAAGAAGCATGACACTTTCGTTACATCGATCAATATGAAAAATTAACAATAAGAGACAAAGCTAAATACTTAAGACAGTATTCCAAAACATTATCTGAGCTTTCTAAATGAGAAAGAAAACATTGAAGGCTTAAAGACACCATTAGCGCGGAGAAAATGAAATATTAAACAAAGTACACAAAGAATATACAACTAATTAAGAAAGAAAGATATTATGTCAAGATATAATAATCAACACCGACAACTTAAAAAAATATTCATACCTTTTATTCAATTAATGATTGTTAAAGCATGACTAAACGTGCTTTGGACAAAAGTTATGAGCACAAAACCTGTAAAAATGCATCTCACTCTCTCTTAGCTTTCAAAGATTCATATTATACATAAAACTAGATAATTAAAGCTGTTAGGGATTTTACCTCCAGGGTAAACTAGATAATTAAAGCTATTAGGGATGAATTTAAGAATAAAAAGTTAAGGTAATTCGGGGATTCTCTGTTTTTGTATCAGATAATTACTTTTATAAGTAGTAAACCAATAAAATGATTGCCTAATACTTTGGTAAGTAATACATTTAATTATGTCCTACATTTGTTGATTGACTTGAGTTGACAATCTTTGTATTTGTTCTAAAACACTAGGAATGATAAAAGTGACAGACAACACACTATCATATTATAACTTTATCTTATTCCCGTTACTACAATGAGCATCAAATATTAGTAAAATAAACAAACAAGTCTGAAGACGGGTATGATACATGTCAGATTAAACACAAAACGGCCCATTTGTATTAAATTGATAACGAGTACAATTAACACCACTAGGGTAATATCATTCTATCATCAAAGAACGTAAATAGTTTCAGTGTATAGAAAATTATATAATGTACGTTTTGAAAAATAAAAATTCTCAGTCTTCTCAAAATGAAATATAAACATCATTAATTTCCAAAAACTTACAAGTTCATTAAAGTTTAAGTTATAAAAACTTAATGTCTACTGACATGTGAAAATAATCAGATTATACTAAAGTTTTAGCCTTCTAACTGTTTACGAAACGTAAAGTGGGATATGTTGTGTAAAATGAAAAGTTAATAGATCGATTCTCCACAAGTTGGACCAAACTTAATTCTTTGTGTGTAATGAACATAAAGTATTTTCGTCAAAAAGCATGTTTTATATTAATAAATGCAGTATGATAAATGCGATAATGAAAAACAAGATTTAAGCAATAGTTCGACACTTACCTTTATAAACGAATTAAATTTGTATGATCTTACTTTCAAAATAATTACCGAAATCTTTTGTCGTACAAATTTAACGTAAATTCTGCGTTTAATGCACATCGTGAACAAATATTTAACAAAAACAAATAACGGTTTCACAAAATAACTCTGTTAGTAATGTTACTGTAATACATATGCTTAAAGTATAAGGACTTTAATCTTTTTGGATTTGTAAGTACATTTTAGATAAACATGAACGAACAAGTGAATGTTTCTACTTGCCATGTCTAAATAAGATAATAACTGATCTAACAAATAGGCGAGTATTTGACCCACTATAGAGTTGGTGACTGAATGCTGCGAAACTTGTAAAATATTATATGAAGGTAGAGCATGATCTATGTAAAACACATAATTTAGATTATAGGAAACATTTTGTCCACATCTTTTTAATTTTTTGCATACTGTATTACGAACGTAGGTGTTTATAATGTCTACAATAAACTATAAGCTGGCACCGTGGGTAAAATGAACTTTAAACCATAATGTTTTGTGTAAACTAACCAAAAATGAGTCTATACACGCAAAATGTCTGCGAAAAATATAATATGCTTGAAGCAGCTTCTCCACATTTCTCAGTCTGACGAGTTAGTGTTTCTTGAATGATGAATTAAAACACCCCTTCTCTATAGGTCAAATGTATGTGTTCTTAATATTACAAGTATTGCCTTTCTCATGAACGACACTTTTCTTGAAAATAGAAGAAAAATATAATTATCATTGGTCTGCTAACTTTGTCAAGTCACGGAATTTGTAAAACATTAAACTGTAACTATAAACGTATGAAGAGCATATATAAATGAAAGTATGAATCATGAGCTACGAGTGGATTTTACCATAAATGAAACGAAAATGTACAAAAGTTTATACAACAAATAATCTATCATGTAAAACTGTTTTTCTTATTTTTGTCTTTTGTAAATGCGGAAAGATGTTAGTGTAAAATCAAACATTGTATTCTCGTGGTGTCACTATTCATGGAATGAACAGTGCGTAACGAAGACCCCCATACTAATTCTGAGCCATAAATAACGTTACAATGTTTTGATAATACAGTGTTTGTACATAGATTAGCGTATGTGGTTTGTAACAAACTCTCAACTAGTGTTTCTGCTTCTACTTGTAAGTGATTTCATAGAAAACGTAGAATTTAATGTCCAATCAGATGCTGTTAAGTGGTAATTATTTTATACGTTTTTATAATTACTATGATTTACATGTTAAGAAAAACGTTTCAAAAATGCGTTGCATTTGTGATTATAATTAGTCTACGGAAAATCATACATTTAGAATATGGTAAACTGACTTAAAGTAGTTAGGGTTATATACTTATGATTTACATTTTAAAAACAACGTTACGGTTCGGTAATCTTTATTAGTATAAATGGTTCCGTATAGAGTTTAATAACAATATAATAAAATCACTAAGCTGTGGCACTTAAGAATGAAGACAAATATGGTTAAAACCGCATAGGCGACGAAAATATCAAAATTAAATAATAGGTTAAACAGTCGTCAAGTTCTTTTATGTTTTTACTTAAAGAAGGGTGATGTTTCAACCTAGCGCTCTTTGTCAGATCGTACAGTTTACAACAAAGGCGCATGCGCAGAATCCAAAGAAACTGCGCGTGTAGTATTTGGAATGTTGAGCGTGAATATTCTAAGCTAAATTACAACTATTATATAACAATTACAAGTCATGAAAAGATCAACAGATGGCAATTAAAATTTAAACAAAAAAATGGAGTAATAGAAATCTACAGGAAAGAAGAGCGTTCATTTAAACCACGTGGTTGTATGGTCCCCAGCTTGTAGATTAATCTCCTTTCCAGTCGTTCTCTTTTGTGAATGTCTGTTGGAATGCTAATAAATCCAAGAATCGAAAAGTCATCAACTGTATGGTTGTTGATGGTGAAATGTTGCCTATAGGTATATCTTGGTTCTGCAGTGTAATATTGTTTAGATGTTCTTGTGCTCGATCAACGAGTAGGCGGCCTGTATGTCTAATGTATAAACTATTGCATCTTTTGCAAATTATACAGTAAATTATACAGAGCTAGTTCGAAACGTCATTCTTCTTTAAATAAAAAAAAGTTGACACTTAAGAATGAAAACAGAAGGTATATAAATAATTACAGATTAAAAAATACAAAAGTCGTACTACCTATAAAAATCACCTTGTCTTTATCTATAGTGTGATGTAAGGGATAAATAACTATCGTGTGAATGCTTTAGAACTATGTATTTATAAGGTAAAGTGATGTATGAATGGGTATATCTCCAAATAACGCATGAAGACAAACTTCGTTGTATTTACAGGTAGTTAATGTGACGCATTCGATATATATATGTATACCGTATCTAGAGTTTGAATGTTTTGTTTTAATATGAAAAACAGCCCTTTTCAGGACTTCGTATATTGTAAATTAAACTGGTATATGGGCAATCATATGTGTAAACCATGAATTACACTAATTTTGTGTATTTAAATGTTGTGTTTATCATTGAATAAATAGATATTGAAGTGAAAATTAATGTTTACCCTAAAAATAGTGCAAAACTAATATATATATCTGAGAACTTTGAAATTAAAGTCAAACTTCACTATGACGTAATCGTAGGTTGGGACACGTCCACATCCATCATCTTGGGCGATTTTTAGTGATACGTTATGGAAGTAACCGCCCTCTGGCGCAAATCTAGGGAACTATGACGCCACAAATAACATTATCTCCCAGTTTCAAAGAGTTTCCCTATTTACCGACGAACCCTTTGTGCGCAGGTCTGTTTGACTTAATTATCTTCATACTTGCTATAAAAAGAAAAGATCAGCCATGGCAACAAATATTATAATGTTGAATAGAGAATGTAGTGTCTAATTCTGTGTCTTTTTAGCTATTCGTCAGAATGAAACACCCTGTAAAAATTATCTTTTGATGTTTGAAAACCTTTAACATTACACCTCTCTCTAAGTATTCAAAACATGTAACACTACATCTTTCACTCTCAATAGACATCCTACCCTGGAGGTAAAATCCCTAACAGCTTTAATTATCTAGTTTACCCTGGAGGTAAAATCCCTAACAGCTTTAATTATCTAGTTTACCCTGGAGGTAAAATCCCTAACAGCTTTAATTATCTAGTTT
>NW_013665893.1:680405-682965 GCF_000517525.1 Limulus polyphemus
TAGTCTGTTTTAAAGAATTAATGTGAGTCATAGTTCTTACTATCAGATCATATCTTCTTTAATATAAGTGCTTGATTGAATGTGATATTGTGTTTGGTGATGGCTTTAATTATGTAAGTAGTGTGGTTTATCCGTTAATTTTCGGTACAAATCAGTATGTAGAACACAATCTTTTAATGTTAGGTTTACATCCAAGAAACTTATTTGGGTAGTGGAGTAGTTTAGAGTACATTTAATAGAACTGTGGAAGGTGTTAGCACGTCTATAAAAGGACAGTAATGAATCTTCGTATCCTACCCAAATAAAAAAAAATGTCATCAATGTAGCGTCTCCAAAATGTTGGTTTGTCTGTGCAGTTTTCCAAACGTTTCGTCTCTAAGTCTCTCATAAAAAATGTTGGCATAGTTTGGTGCCATCGTGGTGCCCATAACTGTGACTTTTGTTTGAATATAGAATTAGTTATTAAATTCAAAACCGTTAAGCGTAAGTACTAGTTTAGCTAAGTCTGTAATAATTTGAGTGTTTGGTTTGTCTAGTTTTTGCAGAGAAGATTCTAGGTTTTTTAGGCCTTTGTCGTGGAGAATGTTTGTGTATAGAGAAGAAACGTCCATGGTACAGAGACTAGTGTTTAGAGGAAGTTTTCTGTTGCAGTTAATGTCAGAGAACATTCTTATAAAATCAGTTGTCTTTAATGTACGATGTCAAACGTGGGGAGATATCTTTAATGTGGAGATCAACGTAAGGAGATAAGTTTTCAATAGGCATACCGCAATTAGAAATAATAGGACGACCAGGATTGTTAGGTTTGCGCATTTTTGGTAACATGTAAAATAGAACTAGGTGTTTAGGTGAAAGGAACGGTAATGTTTCATGACCGATGTGTTGGCTTTCTGTAAACTACATAGCATATCTTCGATAATTTTAACAAATTGCGATGTGGGGTCCAAATCTACCTTTTTATAGTGGTTTGTGTCATTAAGTTGTCGGTAAGCTTCGTTGATATAGTCAGTTTTATCTTGACTGACAATGGCACCGCCCTTATCAGCTGGTTTAATAATAATTTCATTTTCGTGTTTCAGTTAAATTAGAACAGAAAGTTCACTATAGGAGAGATTGTTTCGTATTTTAGAGTCAGAGTTAATAGCTTGAATTACTTCATTTTCATCTGCAGTAATAAAACTCTCTAGATGTGATTCTCTGTTAGCTGGCGACTAGAAGGAATTTTATTTAAACTGTAAATCGAAATTATTTCTTTCAGTGGTTTGGTTATGGAAAAATTCTCGAAGTCTTAATCTGCGTTCAAATTCTTGGAGGTCGGAAATGACTTCAAAACTATTTATGTTCTTAGAGCTAGGAGACCTTTACTAAGACGTTTGTGTTGAGCTGCAGTTGGTGTTTTAGAGGACAGATTGACAGATTTTGTTTTATAGCCTTGGTATAGGCATTTATGTTTTGTATTTATGGCAGAACTATAAAGGCTATCTGTCGTCCCCTAATTTTGAGCTACTAAAATTAAAGTATTGTAGTTCAATTTAACTTTACTGTTAAGCTTTCTTAAATTAAAAATTAATAATTTGAATTAAAATTCAGTGTGTAATTAGTATTAAACAGTAAGTTTAGATTTTTCTCTCGAAACAGATTGGTAAGAAGCATTAGAAATCTGACAATTTACGCTGATTTATAAATTTTTATAAAATAGAAAAACTTATCATTTTCCTACTCGAAGGGTTGGTATTGTAGTTGAGCTTAGTTCGGAGTTTGTGAATCCAATTCTGATCTGTGCGATACCACAGATATTCTTCTCGCAATTTAAGCTATGGGTGCGTTATTCGACTGGTAGTTAATCTCTTAGCGTGGATGGTGGTTGGTTGAGTGTGTTGACTGGTTGAATGCCCTCTCTCTCTCTCTCTGGTCAGGCCTAACAATAGTCGTAGACGTCGAGATATGTAACTTTAGGGTTTAGATTAGATATTAAAGGCATAGTTTTAAGAGACTAGTCAGAAGAACTACAGTTTAAATCATAACATGATACTACAATAAGTCAGTTAAAAGATATAATACGTATGCTTATTATACTGTATAATCCATAAATTTGTTAAAAGTTTGTTTGTTTCAAAGTTCCGAGTACAGCTAAACGAGAGCTATCTGCACATAACCGTCTTTAATCTTAAAATGATAGACTAGAGGGAGGGTAGCTAGTTAACACTGTCAACGCTTAAACTACTCTTGTCTGATTGAATAACGGATTTTGATGGCGAAGAGCATCTATCTGCGAGAATATATCTCGAGCCATGAATCCTCGGATTTACAGACCTAGTCCGCTAACAACTACATTACAGCAAACTCACCTGTTACCTGCGTTTTCAGTTTTACTGTTCCATATACTGTGTAGGATGGTTAATAGTAGTGCTATTATTGCTATAGGAGAATGGGGAAACTTCCCCCATTCCCTCCCTAATCTTAAAAAACAAAAAACTAAGAATGGTTCAAGACTACAAACTACAGCATATACGAGGCCTGTGAGAAAAGTATCCGGCCTTTGGCCGGTGAATAAAAACTG
>NW_013665893.1:683965-694496 GCF_000517525.1 Limulus polyphemus
TCTGAATCCAACGCTCCAGGTATGCCAGTTTTTATTCCCCGGCCATAGGTCGGATACTTTTCTCACAGGCCTCGTAAATTCATTATTTTACGAAAAATTGGGGCTTGCTGACCGAGTATATGTATTGTAAATTAATGTACTAAATTTAAACTAATAGTATTTCATTATAATCGTCATACAGTGTTGTAACTCTTAACAGCAGCCATCGATAAGAATAAATGCTCCACCAGTGGCTCAGCGTTAAGTCTAAAGGCTTATAACGCTAAAGACCAAGTTTCAATACCCGTACTGGGCAAAGCACAGAAAGCTAGCTCATCGTGTAGCTTTTCGCTTAACAACAAATAAACAATAAAGACAAATGCAGCACTCTCTACAACACAACAGTTGATCCAGTCTTTTCGAACTTTGTAATTATTTTTTAGTATTAAATTATTTTGTGTATTTTAACACTAATGCAATGTCTATTTTCACCAAAAATCGTAGAATGCGTCAGTTACAATATAACTTATTTTATGTTTCGTTGTTTGTGTCAGTATACGAATTCTGGATAGTGATGTAAGTTTGCCTTAAATTCGTAGTTGCATTTCGTATTTATAACAAAGTTACTAAAGCTATCTCGCCGCCGCCCCCAATTTTCAGCTAAAGACCAGAGTGAAGAGAGCCAATCAGCAGTACCCTAACATACACACTAAGGAATTGAGTGTAACTCTTAAAACAACCCACCGCTTAAAGTGTGTTGAATACTTTATGGTGTCGCACAAATTCGAACTTGGATCGCCAAATCCGAAGTCTACCGCAGGACCACACAGCACCTTAATACCTTAAAGTACAGAGAGTTTAATGCCAAGATATAAGAAGCATATGGGAAAAACATTTTCTTCAAATAGCTCGCTACGTCAATACACGAAAGACTGTGAATCAGGTTTACTTAACCAAACATAGAAACAAATGAGTTTTATAATATATATATATATATATATCAAGTCTCTCCATATCTCTGTATAGAGTTATACCTCAAAAAACAAGAACTCCTCTCATGATAACATGCTGTATGAACCATTGAACCATGAGAGAAAAATAAATAAGAATAGAAAAAAATATATAGTGAAAAAATAACTAATGACAAGAAAAAATCTACACTTGGAAAACAACAAACAAAATATTTCACGTACACTATTCAGAGAATGAGAAAAACTATAAGTGGAAACAAATTTCAAAAATATTTTCGGAAGACAAAGAGCTTGCGTATGATAGGCGTTCTAGCGTCGTATCGAATCCTTTTGTTCGTTGAAACACTACTCATAAAACAATAACTTTACCTGTTTGTTTGTTTAAGAATTTTCGCGCAAAGCTATGCAAGGTTTATCTGCGTATAGGTGTTCCCAATTTTGAACTTATAGAGAAGCTGGAAAAACAGCTGTTCCACAGCATCCTCCAACAACTCTTAAATAACTCTTATCTGACTGAATAGTAAAATTTAACTATTATTATTATAGCGCACCCACGGTCACAGAATGTGGATCGTTGTTTATGCGGCATGCTAAACACGTGGACATGCCCAGAACAAAATTAGTAGAACCCTAAACTGCAGTTGCAATGTTCAATAAAATAAAGCACCATTTCTTCCTCGAAATGCAAAATTTCTTGTGATCAAAAATATCAAGCATACGTATCAACAATTGGACACTTTTTTATCATTCAGTATTTATGGAAACTTTTTGCATATCGATAGCTCAAAAGAAACGGGGAATAATACTTAGGTAGAACAGCAAGATCTCTTGTGGGATCAACAGTTCATCACATCTGTTGTCCTAGTTAATTCTGATGTTAAAGCCTAACAGAATTTCAAGAGCAAAAAGATATATATATGCATATTTCTCTATTTATATCAAAAAATATAAGCCATTATCTTAAAAGCAGACTGGGCTGTTTTTCTGAGCGACTAAGAGGTGTAAAGAATGCTAGATTGAGCTTCACATTTTATTTTAAGTATCACATGCTTCTGGACTCCTATAACACATGAAAAATATTAACGAGAAATTCTTAACTGTAGTCCAAAGGCCTTAACGGTAATTTAGACAAAACGATTTGTCTATATATTCAATTCTAGCTAAATGTACCACATCAATATGTTTATATCCAATCTAATTTTGATGTTATATGATAATATATATATAAAAAAATCATAACAAGTAACCCTGTTCTATTTGTTTATTCTTTCTCCTTAGAAATAAGTTTTTGAAAACGATTAATACATTCATCTTGCTTCGAAAAAAAAGCAAAAATAATGTATTTATTCAATTAATTAATTATAAAAGCATATTTCGCATACTTTGCTGGATAACCTAAAATATTTAAGGAGATAAAATTGAAGATAAAAAATTCAAAGCCAAACTTTTAGCACAACCTACATATCAATGTTTTGTAACATATGTTAAAAATAAGTATTTAACAAAATCGATGATTGTAATTGTGGTTTACCGTAGAGATCGAACCCTGAATTTTAGCGTTATAAGTTATCAAGAGCCTCGCCACATGCAAGAAGTATATGTTTAAACCTAATATATCTTCTCTCTAACTTCTATAACTGTGATTATTTTTTAAATTATTATATTTCACTTTATTATTATACTAACAAAATAATTGCTGACTGAGTATTTATAGGCTCAAAAGCTCCCCAGTGGCACAGCGGTATGACTGTGGACTTACAACGCTAGAATCCGGGTTTCGATACCCGTGGTTAGAAGAGCACAGATAGCCCATTGTTTAGCTTTGTGCTTAATTACAAACAAACAAACTATAGGCTCAAGAATCATCAAACACTTTGAATGTTTATTTGTTTTAGCGCAGAGAAAGAACCCTAAGTTTAGCGCTATAAGCCCTCAAACTTATCACTGAGCCATCGAGGGGATAGGAGGTTCGAATTTAATCAACTTTCAAATTTATTTTGAAAAAAGAACCTTCATCAAAGTCTTTACATATCTTTAAAAATATAGATGAGAACTCAAACAATAATATGAAAAGTTAAATTACATCAATTGAATATTCAATCTGTATTGATTTCTGATATCAGTATTGTGGCGGATTTACTATTATGCATTTATTTTGATATCGATGTTTGTTTACATTCAACTTATATTTAGAAATGTAAATAACTTATACTGTTAAATCTGTATTGGAAAACTCCCGCCTATTCTCTAAAGTTGTAGAAGATTCTTGAGTGTAAGAATAAACAATATATATGTGTACGTAAACGCTAGTGTAGCGTTTGTATTGTTACATAATCTAAATTTTCTAGAAACTCTCCCCACGCCTATAAATATAACCAAAGCGACGCGCCTAAAAATAATATCTATTTTTTTGGCTTGCTATAGTTGGTGTGCTATAAACCTCGGAAGCTATAACTGTGATTGTTATAACGCTTATTAATCTGGACATTTCAGATATTTGACCAGGAACACTTATAAATTTCGAACATTACAAACCATTTAACTTCAGTGGATTCACATCGGACATCAGTACTTTTACGAAAACATTACCTAACGTCATCGGTAGAAAATTTCGACGTGTGATCAGTGAAGACCACAGAACTAGCTAGCTCCCTGTTAGGTGAATTGTACCTACATCAACTCGAAATTAACTCGCTCATCGTGAACCTTTAATAAGATATCAAGGAAGTTCCAGACTAGAAAGAAGACTTTATATTGCTTGTAAGTTTGTAGGACTTTTGTATATAAATCATTGTTTGTAGTAGCTGTTTGTAATAACTGTTATTGCAAATTATATTATTGTTTGTATATTAAAACATATTTGTATTTAAAAAAAAGAAAACTGTGTGCATCAGTCTTGTTGGCAAATATCATAAATTGGAGGTATATCGAAATTTTTTTAAGTACTAAATCTAAATTACAATTTAACTCAGTTTTAGGCTATTTGAAATTGTAATACGTAATGATATTTACAACAAAATTCCGATGTAAGTTTGTGAATATCTTACCAGTTTTTTTTCAAGTGAAACAAAACAGTGAATTACTAACATTTTATCACTATTAGTATCATCACACTTTTTATCATGAAAATGTTTAAAATTAGTAAGTTTAATCTTTATATATCTATAGCAGCAAAACTTGTTTCAGAAAACATCTGAAAACAAGTCGAATGGTTGGGAAATTGTCGTGAACCAAGAATATAAGTGCTAAACATGTCGTCCGTGTATAACTGGCTCCAATCTGCCAGAACATGCCACTTTATTAGTATATATATATATAACATTTTCATAAAAAGTGTAATTAACCATCTGTAGTTCAGACCATGTAGTTTCTTAACTCTCCAGACAAAATGTTTTCCTCACTTTGGGTAAAAAAAATGGTTTTATTCCATATAACATTGATTAACTAAATGCTTCATATGAAGTTAATTCACGTGAACAGGAAAATGTTAAACATGCTGACTTTCTGTGGAAATGGCCGAAACTGGCCGATAAATAGTCTTCATGCGCAACGTCCGCCGTTCCGTTCTTTACTAAGTTATTTTGATGATTCAGCAATATCGATTGCTCATACTTTTGACTCATTGCCTTTCGTTACTAATCTAACATTAAACTAAAACCAAAAGTTCACAGTATACTTCAGTCAGCATAACAATATTAAAGCATCTTGACGGCAACAACAGAAAGTTACTTTTAAAGACATTTCTGAATAAGATGCCTGAAGTACTGTTATCAGTTGGTTATATTATAAGCACTCTTAAGAACAAAATTAAAGGGCAAATAAAATTCAAAGCTTCGTAGGAAAAGGATACCGAACATGAATTAACCAAGAAAAAAATAGCAGTAGTCTTAAAATGGACTAGAAATAAAGAGTTATATAAAGTTTACATTTAAAATTATTAAGAAAGTATATATTATTGATTGTTTGTTTTAGCGTAAAGCCGGAGGATAAGCTGTCTGCGCTTTGTCTACTACGGGGTATCGAAACCCAGATGTTTAGCCTTGTAAGTCCATAAACTTACCGCTGACCACAGTGGGAGACAAAGGTGCGTATTGAAGGGTTATGAGCTCATGATTGTCTTATCAGATTTGTACTTTCCATCTTTTATTAGGATGATTTGACATTGTAATAAATTAATCTACGACAGATGATAACTTTCCAGTTAAATCCAATTCCCCCGGTAGCCCTGAAGGTAAATCTTAAGGTTTATAACGCTAAGAATCGAGTTTCTATATCCATGATTACACAAATATTCTATTGTGTAGCTTTGTGCTTAACAGTAAGCAAGTCAATTTAATTTTTTAACATTCAATACTGTTATTTTTAAGTTATGTGATAATTTAAACTAAACAGAACAACACATAGTGGTAAAATATATGTTTTTTTTTCTTGAGTTTCATTACTTTTGTGTAGAATAACTAATCGGGTTTATTAGGATAATACTTTAAAACCAGTGCCAGAAAAATATATGTTTTTATTTTCAACCTGAACAAGCATCTTATGGACTAAACGGCTAGATCAGAAACCCCAAACTTCAAACATAGCCGTCCATAATGTTGGAGTGCTGACTAAAATGTGGGCAACTAGTCAGCAACACTTTCCTCCTACACGTCTACTATTATCCGAATAGCGGATCTGACTGTCAATTTTTAACGCCTCACAGCTAAAAGTGCAGAACTTCTTCAACAGCATATTGCTTGATCGAACCCTGGACCTCCTGAATTACAACAACTAGATCACGCCCAACACAAATAATAATAATAATAATGATATCATATTCCGCCAATTATAAGTCCAACTTTCATAAGTTGTGTTGTAGATACGAAAAGATCACGAAAAATGGGTGGTGTTACTAGCTGAATGGATAATTTCAGGACTTTTGTTCAACAACTATTCTTAAGACAGCATTCATTTTTTGCTTTAAAACCTGTTGTCAATAAACTATTGAGCCGCTTCTAAACGGCGATTATTCAAATAACATATGTAAACTTGTGACTTTTAGGAACTTGAAAAAAAAAATACTGTAGTACAAGCTAATACACATCCTAAAAATTTTCAGTTCTTCTTATTGATTACACAGGCCTGCGATGGTTTTATTGTCTTGAAATTTTTACATGTTCTACAGTAATTCCTGTACACTGAATCTGAAAATCATATCCATTTTTCTCCATCACGTACAGATTTTTCACAAAACATCATAACGTAATACATAAAAGAAAGACCACAACTCATAGTTTTAAGACTAAAAGACGTAAATTTCACAAAAAAGTCAGGATGAATAAAGATGAATATTCGGTTGACATGAATGTTCTTTCTTTTTCTCCAGTTTGTTTGTATTTTTGTAAACAAACATAATAATAAAAAATTTTCATTGTGGTAAACGAAATAATAATTTGATCTAAGTAACAGTTTATTCTTGTTCCAGATTTGCAAAAAATCCTTACGTGATAGAAAAAAATTAAAATTATTTTCGAAATCTGCGTAGCTGAACTATAAAAAATCCGTTATTAAAACCAAAACAACTTTTATGAAGTTTAAATTTGCAGGCCTGTGTTATTATTCTACCACAAAGTAGTTCGTTCTGTTTTTATTAATTTCTCCCTTCACTTTTACTTTAACTGTCTTGTCTACAGGTCATTTACACATTCACCAAGGTTCAGTGTGGAAGAGGTTTGGTAAATTACTGCTCCATGCACAATGTATTACATTTATTATACTTTGTATGTATGTAAAAAACAAAACTGATTCGTTGATGAATTAGGTGAGTTTCAACAAAACCATTCAGGCATTATATTTACTTAGAGGGCGAGAAAACTATTACAGTTAGATTACTTCACAACTAAACTGACTCTGTAATATACAGAAAGTTGATTGCGTTACATTAAAACGATTTTGAATATGCAAATCAGCAAATCATGTGGCAATCACACCTAATATAAAATTGCACAGACATAATGGTCAAGTTGTCAGAAGCAGCGCCTGTGGATTTCTATGTTATTGGACTGTTGAAATGGTGCTAAATGTCTTATGGATAGTGTGCTGGGAGAAAGAGTGTGACATTGTTACACCGGAGCTTTTTGCAATGGAAACTACACTACGTGGTTATTGTCAAGATGCATAGTCATTAGAAAGAGACTGACCAGAGGTGGCGACATGGTGGATAATGACGTGGTGAGGCGCAAAAATCGTTCTAATATAACGTGCTTAACCACTGTAGGTTAAATATATGCTGATATAATAAATACTCTATTCATATTCTGTTGTTATGAGCGTTCTACTGACATTCTACTCTGTCACCATGTCTTTTTTACCTGTAGATCATACCTTTATTTGATGTATACACATTTTATATGGCATAAATGGTAATAAAGAGGATTGTTATCCACTGCCGTAAACTCACAAAGACAGTGTAGGCTAATTATTTATTCTTATTAAATTTTAAAATATTTTATGCTTCTAGATGTCGCCATCATCGCTAGGCAGATTTGAGATGTTTATATGAGGACTTTTGTAAATTATTCGTTTGTTTGTAATTAAGCACAAAGCTACACAATGGGCTATTTGTGCTATGCCCACCATGGGTATCGAAACCCGGTTGCTAGTGTTGTAAGTCCGCAGACATACCGCTGAGTCACTGGGGGCTTATATTAAATATATACACGTGACTGAACGTTTCTTAACGAAAATTACTCGTCGTATATATTGATTACTAGGTTATTTAGATGTTATTATTCAAAGAAAAGAATTGATCGCAACAATGTCCCTTTGATATACATTATTTCATTATTTATATACTGTTGTTTAAGATGTATTATTATTTCAAGAAAATTATTTTTCAAAAGACTGTTGCTTGAATATATTATTACATCATTCAAATGCCACTCTTTAAATAAAAGTATAGATTACAACACTGTTTCTTTGATAAATATTATTTCATTATTTCAAACATATATACACAAATTCGTTACACTATTGGTTATCACAGTTGAATCTAGAGTACTAAATAATTATATTTTTCGTCAAAATTCCATACAGGCTGGTTCAGTTTCTTTAGAGCCTAATTGAAAAGACGAATTTTCTTCTCTCCTCTGTTATCACAATACAATCAGTGATAAATTCACTTACGTTACCTTGTGGGTTAATGCACTTGTAGCCAGAGCTTTAAATAAAAGTCCAAAAAGTCTGATTCAATTACTTTAGAACCCAATTGGTAAGACGAATTATTCTTCTTTGTCTATGTTGTTACAATAAAAGTTATGAAACTCACTTCAAAATCACCACTATAACTTTTGGTGACTACAGTTGCATCCAGAGTTTTAAATAATTGTCTCCTTTATGTCAAAAGTCCACACAGGCTGGTTCAATTACTTTAGAACCCAACTGGTAAGACGAATTATTCTTCTTTATCTATGTTGTTACAATAAAAGTTGTGAAACTCACTTCAAAATCACCACTATAACTTTTGGTGACTACAGTTGCATCCAGAGTTTTAAATAATTGTCTCTTTTACGTCAAAAGTCCACACAGGCTGGTTCAATTACTTTAGAACACGTTTTGACAAGACAACTTATTTTTTCTTTATTTCTATTGTTGCAATACAAACTGTGAAACTCACTTTAGATATCACCCGTTATGACTAAACTGGCAATCACGCAGTCTAACTTTCATTAACTTAACTTCTTCTTACACTCTGTATCTGAACGTATTTATAATACGCGACAGAAAAATCTAGAAATATCTATCCCTCTAGTAACAACAAAAATAAACATAACTAGAAGACTTAGAAGGTTCGAGTAAGATGACGTCAACAATATTACAAAAGCCTAGTACAATAATTGAACTACATTCATAACGTACAACTCGTACAGAGTTACATAAAGAAACTATTCATAACTATCGCTTTTAAATAATTAACTTTTAACACTCTTGTTATGAAAACTAAATAATCATTAAATATTAAATCACTAAATAAACTAAATGATACATCTTAAACTGAACAGTCTCGTATATCCAACAATATAGATTGTTATATTATTCAGTTGTCACGGGTATCCAGTGCTTTTTAATTATCAACATTCCAAAATTATTATGCAACTTGTATCCTATAAGAATTAAATTTTGTTTTATATTTTATAGTGTTATAGTTAATACATATGTACTGAAGACTTCTCTAGTAATTTCTGGAGTTAAAACGTAGTTTTGTTTTCGTTTTTAATAATCATGAAATCATCTGATATAGAAATGGAAATGAAAAAGATCTTAATACTAATTAAAGAAGTATTTACTAAAATAAAGTTTCTATGATACAAACAATAGGTCAGTCAAGGCACTAATTTAACAAAGGATGGTAATAATGTTTTACATTCGGCAAAAGTCCACATTTACTTTTTATTTGCACTCAACTTTATATTGGTTTACATTACTAGGATGATAGCGTTCATATTTTGTTTTGGCCCTGCTGGGAATGATGTAAATTTGTTTAGTTTTAGTGTTTATAATATTAAATAAAAACTGAGAAACTGGAAAAATTCATAATGGCATATATATTTACTATATGATACTTTAAAAATACACAGACAACGTAGTGAGAAACAACTGTTGTTGTTTGCCCTAATCTGTTCAACCTAAACGTTGCCTGCGGCTATGGTGCTCTAAATATGAAAGTGGAGGTACACAGTTCGTTTTCTTATCGCAAAAAACTCGCGTTGCAATGTGGGACCGTGTGTGAGCTATAAGAGAGACGGCCAAATCCGCTAATCGATCACATTAGAGTGGCCCAAGCATTGGCTATGGGTGCTGTTGACTACCTGTCTTCTTCCTGATTTATAAGTTCAAAATTAGGTATGTCGATGCCCAGATATCCCTCGTATACTCTTGCGTGAAAATTCTAAAACAATTAAACCTAAAACTGCTATTTTTAAAGAAAGTATTATTGATATAATCACCTGGTTGCACTATTTCTGGTAAAAAGTAATATTTTACTTGAAATATCCTTATATATTTCTTAAACATCAACCAGGTTTATCGCTAGCAGGTCGTCATTCAGTTTTGATTGTTAGAGAATATTATTCTACATCAATTCATGGATGTGTGTGGTAATCCGATACTAATATCTCGAGGGTACCTTCTGCACACAAAGTGAACACTCTAGCATCTGAGCTTGAGGGCTAATGTATAGCACCAGCTAGCATAAGTCCATTTTCAACTAACCAGATTTTCTGGTTATCACGTATATGAAATCATTTCAGAAAAATATCTGTAAGCTTTCTTATTGTTATAGGTATTCATTTACATTTGGGTGATTATTAGCCTAATCAATTCAGTATTGGCCTACTGACACAAAGGGTAAAATTTAACTCCTTGTCAGCCTATTTCAAAAGCAGGATCTCTGAAATTATATAGATAGGACCGAAAGGTTTGTTTGTTTTGGAATTTCGTGCAAAGCTACACGAGGGCTATCTGCGCTAGCCGTCCCTAATTTAACAGTGAAAGACTAGAAGGAAGACAGCTAGACATCACCACCCACAACCAACGCAAAGGAG
>NW_013665893.1:695097-737805 GCF_000517525.1 Limulus polyphemus
GATTGACCGTCACATTATAACGCCCCCACGGCTGAAGGGGCGAGCATGTTTGGTGGGATGCGGATTCGAACCCGCGACCCTCAGATTGTGAGTCGAGCGCCTTATCCACCTGGCCATGCCGGGCACAGGACCGAAAGGAAAAATAAACTTGCAGATATACATCATAGTTATGTGATGTGTTCAAAACGTCCGCACTAAACGTACTTACTTGCTAATGACTACAGCTGCCACACAAATGCAAACCTACCTAATAAAGACAGCTTTTTCTGTCAACACTTTGTGTCTGTTGAAATAATCTTCGGTAACAGAAGCTGTCCATTTCATACAAATGCGATCTTTTGAGTTATCCTGTATAAAATATTTAATATTAAGATATGAAAAGTGTTCTAAATCTGATAATTGTTGATTTTAAAATGACCTACCTAACACATGCTTAAGTTGTTTCATTGGTTGAGTGAGTGGAATGGGTACTTAATTAAGCAGGTTCCGTTTTACTGCCATGTTATTCAACGTTCACTACTCTTTGTATGTCTCTTTTTCCATCCCAAAAGAATCACACGTTTCCTACAGAAAGTCATGTTTTGAGGTCTTCATGCCAGCAGAGAGTATCAACAGCATAAAATTAATATATATATATATAAAACTACATTAGTGAATCGATGCTAGACCTGATACAAGTTTGTTGTGAGCTATAGGAATCCATTATTCAAAAACTTTGGAAGATCACACAAACATATTAAATATATTATCAATATCGATGCCTTAAATATGAGTAGACGCTGCAGCACATAAGGATCTAATAAACCATCTAATAATTCCATATATTGACTACATTTTTTTTAGTTCTAATAACCCTGATGAAGGAAGCGATTATACCTGACTAAAATGTAATGCCTAGGTACTCTTAGAGCTGCAATAACTTAGTTTAGGAAATCTTCCAGAAAGTCTGTTCTATAATAGTATAGTGGTAAATTTGCAGTTTAATTTTAAGTGTTTGTTTTACTGAAACCATAAACTCTAGCTTACTTAGTGATGTGGATCTTCATACAATGCATAACAATTGCTAATCAAGGCTCTACGTATCAAGCATTGTAAAATTTAAGTATGTATATATATATATACGCGTCATATAATTATCGATTATATAGACTTTATTAAACCATCATCAAGCAATAAATACGTTTGTGAGATCTTACGCTTTATGTTTTGTGAACATATGTCACACCAACTACGGATTTTTTATTATCAACATGTGATAAGATCTTAATCATTGATTAATAGTTATACTGTAATAGTAACTCCAAACACACGGTGCCATTATCACAGTCTCCAAACTCAAGCTATTATATTTAAAGCCCCTTGAACCCTTGAAAATATATTTTATTATACAAAATTTAACCGATTATCACGGATAAACTATTTTCGGAGAATTTTTTTTTTCTATAATGTTAGAATATTAATGAAATCAAATAAGGTTAAGGAAAACATTGCTTCAAGGATAAGCGTTAGTTTTTAATAAAATATATATTTCTTTCTCAATTAATAAATATTACTGTAAAGTTCCAAAAACTTATTATTACTTTGAGATGTGAGTACAGTGCTTGCGGAGAATTTGATAGCCCAAAGTGTTTTTATAATCTGAACTGTTTATTATTATTATTATCACGATAAAACTCAGCAGCAATCTTTCACAATTTTCCAGTCGTGACATATAAATTACATAGGGTTAGAATATCACGAAAAAGCGTGGTTTTGTTTTGTCATCACGTCCGAGGTGTAATATTTCATGTATACCAAAAGCGTATGAAGTACATGTCAGTTAAAGCTGCACGTCTTTATGTTGCAACATTACATTAACTTCTCAAATATCGCAGACAATGACGCTACGAAGACTTGATACATGTACTTGAAATTCGTTTGAAACCTTAAGTATCAATATAACCATTGACGTTGTTTCTTAAACTTCAGTTTAAATTCAGAAATAAATAGTCAGAAAGAATAAAGTAAGTAGAAAATGTATAAAACTTAACATTTTTACGACACTTAAACACGAATAAAAGCAAAAAAAAAACTTTTACACTCTTTTAATTTATTAAAACAAAATCATTATATTTAAAATTGGTATTAGTTAAATTTCGTTTTCATGACTTAATGAGTCGATCTGCCTCAAAACGATATTGGTATTTACTGTCATATTGTTCATCGTTTTTTATAACCTACAAAACTATTCTAGTTTATAAATAATTTTAATAAATCAAATATACATTTACAAGAAAATAAAGCAAGTGTTGTTTATGAATATGTCACATTTATAAGATCGAGTTTCACGTGCTACTGTTAATGATCGAAAAGGAAACCATAGCACCATGAACGCCATATTTATTTATGTACTCTATACTCTTGTAGTGAAACTATTTGACAAAGTAGAGACGAATGACATGATTTTTCGAAAAAGGTAGCCTTCATTATTCTTCATGCTGCTAAATTCACTCAACAGAGCTTAGGACATGAATGAGTTTCGAAAACACACATCCCAAGTCGTTTCGGATCCACGCCCTCAGTCGAAAAGTAAAAGCTACTGTTACAAAAGACACCCACCCAACCCAGAAAGCTATTAAACTAAAACTGGGTATATCTATTGAACTTATAATAGGATAATGAACAAGAATTTCAAGTTGCAGAAAGCTTACAAACGTCCTTCTACACGTTGAACTCAAGATAACAGAAGAACGTGGAATAACAGCAATATAATTAAACCACCTACAAGACATGTCCTCCGATGCAGTTCCAATGAACTTTTTTGCTTTTGGTATGTTTAAACATAGTCTTTCAGACTGATGTTCGCTAACAAATGAAGGTCTGTTGAAAGTTTGTCAAGATGTGTGGTCTAAGATTTATTCGCCGTCCTTCACAAAATATTATTACAATAAAACTGCGATGTTTGTTAGTATTTCTTAATCATGCCATCAGACTGAGCACAACTGACGACAGAGAAAGTAGTTCCAGACAAATACAGGACTAAGATCATACTTCTTTAAATGAGCAATTAATCCTCGGATTGAGTTAATTTTCCAGTTGGAGCAGTTTCATAATTTCACCCTGATGTTTCAAATTTCGAGTTTGATTTATTTTTAAAGATTCTTTAATTGATAAAATAAATTCATAAAATCCAATGCCTTCATAAAACTTTCCGAAAAACTTTTGACAACAGACGTTGTTTATGGAAAAAAATGCTAATTTTTGTATTTCTATCTTTTAAGCTTTTCTACAATATTACGAACTTTTCAAACTTAATTTCGTTGTAGTAGTTACTAAAGGATCACATAAAACCTGGGCAGACAGTGAACGGTTAATCTTAAAATAAAGTCTAAATACAATTTAAATACATTAAAACTCGTCCATCTAGTTCAAATTAAACAGTGGTAAAAACTCCTTACACACATTTTAGGACTTGCTACAGACCCACAAAATTCAGGTTTAGAAGTGATAGAAACTTGTTACACCTATCTTTAGAATTGTTATGTACTCAGACCATCAGCCTGATTGACACTAAATCCTATATACATCAGTAGTTACTTCTTGGGCCCTCAACAAGTAATGTTAGGTACAGTACACATCAATAATTTTAATAATTTATACTCCTGTATTGAATTATTATAAACAGTTTTAAGTCTATTCGACAGCTACTACTGTTCTTTAACTCATGGTAAAATGTAGTATATAATCATCACGTTTAACTCGGGAAACTATACAAACTTCTGAGGCCCATTTCAGACAATAATGAAGTAGTTTTTTTTTACCCATATAAGAATCTGGTAAAAACTCACTAAGATCAGATCTGGCAACAGTAGATATTACATTGTTCTTTATCGAACAATGGTGGAAACATTTTAGGCTCGTATTATGAATAGATGCAGTCCGACTAAGCTTATGTTGGAGATTGTTAGAGAGCTCTAGACCCATACCCGAACTAAAAATTGTTAGTACTTCAGTAACCACTGCCAGCATTAGAAATGGCTGAACTCTCTCAACTCTCATTAGGCATTTGAGGATACCCTTTAGGCCCTCGTTAGGCAATACTAAAACTTTTCAGGCACCTTTTAAGTATTGTAAATGCTTCTTTAAGTAGTCCTTAGGTTGCAATTAGACAATGGTTAGAACTAATTAAGTAGAAAGCATGTGGTGTAATATTAAGGTGGAATAATTATAATGAATAAGAACTGGGTTATATAATAAAATTAAACCTATATCTTTACCTCGGTTTGAATTTATAGATATATATTCTTTACAATGGTTTCATTTCATTTAGGTTTTTGTTGTACAAATAAATAGGAGTAGAAGCTAAGAATAAATAACATTAAATGCAGAGAATAGATAGATAGGGACAATAAAACAAGTATCTGTCCGTTATATTTTTGTTAAGAGTAAACTAATCACAGAGATTGTCTCTCACACACCAAATCTAGTGCATATGGTTGTCTAGCTCTAACATTAGAAAAGTATGTTAACATTCTACTTGAACACTACCCTTAAGGGCATCAATAGATACTCAATGTTGGGTTCAAATAACTTACCTTGACTGTGAATTAACTCACAAATGTTTCGTGCACGGTTGCTACGCTTCGAAATTTCAAAATACATCAACGTTCCTTGGTTTTACCGTGAGTACCCATAAAGTCTTACTAATGAAATTATTTCTGACATTTTATCTTCTTTTGCTTTTGTAGGATTGGTTTGTTTCGACGAAATAGCACAGTCGAAATTCCAAGTGTTTGCTTAGTACGACACGCCGTTAATTTTTGTTCAGTTAGACAAAGTATTTCGATAGTTAGTTTTCTTAGTTACTTTAGCTTGTATTAGATTGTAAGAAACTTCATTTTTCTCTAACATTCGAAACTCAATTACTCTGACGTTCCTTATGGAAAAATAAAAGTGATAGTTTTTTGCTATAATTTTGTTAAGCTTAAGACGTCAGAATAAAATGGTGTCTTTATTTTTTGCGCTAATCGGTAAGTTTTCACTCTAAAATAAATGATAGGAAAGATGTCTTCCGAGGATTTGTGGTAATGTATTAGGATGTAGAAGTTCTAAATATTTATAATTTGTTATGAAAATGAGATAAACGTTACATTCTTCTGTCTGTTATGTAACCATTATTAAATTGTCATTTTTTCCCCAGTCTGGTTACTGTTTTTATTATTTGTAATGATTTATTTAGACGAAAATTATACATCCATTAATTTATTTTTTATTTACCCTCCGATGGGCACATAAGTCGATGTGAGATGAAATTAATAACAAAGAAACTGAAATGTCTTGTTCATTTAGTCGTGATTGAAGTCCGTTGACCAATAGGCTTTTTTTGGTTTTTGCACAGTACTCATTCATTATTCACTCTTGCAATAATTTCAAATTGTACGCTAGTTACAACTTTATTACATTCGTTTTTGAGCATGTTTCTTAAATATACACGTCACTGAATGCGAGTTTGAAGCCACTTTTGGGTGGATCCAATATAACCTAAAATACATTTAGAACATTTATACTCATACTTATTAGGTCGTACAGTTTACTGATGAATTTAAAATGGGATCCCTTAGTGACAATATTCATGAATTTCTGTAACACATGCTTGTGAAACGTTATTGAATTATTTTAAGTTTTGCATAAGAGCTCTGTGCCCAAAAGTATATAGTTTCGTTTATCGGAATGTTGGTCTATACAAAAACTAAAACTCTGATTTAGCTCTGATATTTTCTAAGAAAATTCTAAATTAACTCTGATATTACAACGTTACTAACTAATGATTCCCAAACTAAGAAACCAGAGAGCTCATGATTACAGGTGTCAGTATTTGGCACGATCGGTCTAACTGGAGAACCTCCTTTTGGGTCTTAGGAATTCCATACAAAATGTGGACCTAATGATCTTATTTTATATTCATTTTCTAAAATCTTAATAAATATCTTTATAATTTACATTATCTAGTTTTAGTTTGATCTGTGACCAATTTTACATATTTAGTTTGATTATTTAAAATATATTCTATGTACTTTATCATTATAATCAGTTTTATATAAAAGCTGATTACTTTATCTGACTTTATCATTACCACATGTTCAGTTTGAACTTCAATTTTGTTTTATAACTTGACGTTAATCCTAACTTATGTTTACGTGTTTGCTTTCAAAATTCTAGTTGTTTTTGGCAGTGTTTCTCGAGTTCTTATGTAGTGGGGACTCGGTCTTCAGTCCAACAAATATAGTACGGAAAGTATGTGAAAAATACTTGAATTATTTTTAAAGACCCCTGGATAGTTTCATGGACTAGATCAACATCAAATACATTTGAATACCAACAACATCATCAGTTCCCATTTTCATGTCATGGTTTTACATTTATTATATTATTATAATTCATATTTGGTTAAGAATATATCTTTATGCATAGAAGATAAAAAGAAGCAATAATTTTAATAGATTATTTTATTTTCCCTTATTTAATATTAATTATATTTGATGCATGGAGAAATAATACAATAACTCGACATATTCTTCAAAGTAAACTTCATTTACTATCGTGACAAGCGAGGTATGTTTGAACTTTACAAATGATAGACAAAATATATATTATTTTACTTTTCAGGAAAAGTATTTGCGCTTATTTGATCAGAACTCATTCTTCACTGTACCAGTCAACGTGACAGTGCAGCCTTTACATTTCCTGCAAGAGTGTCTTTTGTACTGAATGAACAAAAGCTATTGTCCTTTTGGGAACGTCGATTCGTCAACTAAATCATATCATAAAGGTAAGTTTGTTTTTGCTATGGGCGACTTACTGCATCTGGTACCTGGTACTGCTTGCTTTCTTCTATCAAAGTTTCAGATAAGATTCTTCTACTCGTAGTCTCACCTGCTCTCCAGGTCGTCGTGACATTTCCTGAATCTCCGATGTTTGTAATTGGAACTAAATAAAGAAGATTGTATGGAGAGAATCAGAAGACAAACACTTTAAGTGGCATGCCATTTACTGTTGCGTTGCAATTAGTTATGTAATTTCCGTTCCAAGAAAACTTAGTTGAAATACATTACAACGCTAATGCAAACGTTACTTCCTTAATTATCTTTTCTCTTTAATCTTTATCACAAAATGTTAATTAATTTTCAGCTTCGAGTACCCAGGTGTGTAAGAAAGATAATGTGTAATGAATGTTCTGTTACCCGCTAGTGTACCGCTTATGAACAATTGGTGTGTGTGTGTTGCCTGAAATTAATCTAAAGTGCTTGCCTACTTTCAGATAAGGAAGTTCACATAATTCCAAATCGTTTCCTTTCGTTCATCAATTTCTATGCACATTTTTAGTCATCTAACACTTTTTATCACTTAGAATAAAATTCGCCCTCATTTAGAGTTGCTAATACATTCTTTTAGAAGTGAAAACAAATTTCAAACAGAATTACGAATGTCACACTTATTTTTTTACGAAAAATGATATTTAAAGCTAAAATTCGTTATGTGTGAAAGCTTTATAAACTTAGAAACCAATCATTCACTGCATACTACGTATTAGGAAAACTATGCTGTGATACATAAAAGAAACAAAAACACTTTGTAGTTTTTCAACAAATAGGGTCGGTCGTGGCAAAGTAGTGTCTGTACTTGCACTGTAAATTCGAGGGTTAATGGTTCCCGTCCTATTGCTGTAAGAACGCGCTTAGCGTTTTTGAGCCATGTGTGCACTGAACGAGTGACAGCCTAATGCCAGTAACTGTTAGACAATATCGCAAAAGCTGGATGTTGATGTTTGTTAGCTAACTGTCTTCCCTATATATATATATGCAGCTTTGCGTTTTATTATTAGATTTATTATACGTGCAAATAGAGCTAATGGTAGACATCTAAGCTCAAACAATAGCAGTCATAAAAAGACTGTAGTTACTCGCGTAAAGAACGAAACGGTTTCAACTTTTACTCAAAAAATGGCGTGTTTAGGAAGCAATACATTTCTAGTATGAAATATTTAACTTATCAAAATATGTAAAGATTTTCTTGTTGCTCTTGTTCTTGATATTCGATAATACACAAAATTTAACTATTCAGTATTTTTCATTATTTCGTTTGGTAATTGGACTTATAATACAGTGTGTTGGAAGTTACCGTTTTCACCCTGTAGTTTGTATTATATTTGTTCGACAGTAGTTGCTTTTGGCCTATTAGTTTTGTATTTACTATATATTTATGCATAAAAATAACTTATTTATTTTGAATTACATTTTCTTGTGTGACCTCTTTTTAAATATTTTAGCTCTTTAACAAAGAAATTGTATAAGTTAAATTCAAAACACTCTTTAGTGTTGAAACAGATAGAGAAATACAATACATTATAGAGCATTAATGTTACTTATATAATTATAAGATCACTCTGGGGAAAAAACTCAGTCACCATACATATAATATTCAGTTCACGACGACTAGAAGAGGCTTAATCTTATCTTTCGGTATAACCCCGTTCAGAGTTACTGATGAGGGATAGGATTCCTCGAAGCTGGTATAGTGACATGTGGTGAGTGTATTTCACGTTTCTTCCTCTTACGTGTTCTTCAGTTCAACATTCAGTATCAATAACAATCATAGTTATAAACATCATGATATATAATGAGATATTATGCTTAACTGCAGAACTTAGGCCGTTTTTACACTTGAATAGAACATGTCTTTTTATAATCTAAATATTTCATGCATATCAAACTAAGTACAGTTCAAGGTATCTAAAACTTTCATAACTGTTGAATCAAAATTTAAAAGCTTAATCTGAAACTTTGTTGGTTTGTTGTTAATGATCTTATGATTGGCTCACACACACCTCTGTAAAGCTCTTAGTGAAACCTGTGGGTAGAAAATTGCATGTGATACAGCAACTTAGTTTGCTAAGACTTACATATAGTAATTAGTGGTACGTGCTCGAATCCACCTCTGATCTTACTTTAAGCTGGCTCAGAAAATTTCTAGTAATTCGCAAGTTATCGATCAAATATTTTCCTCAGCACCAATTTACAACAAACATCGGGTAGTTCAAAGGCTAATATAAGTTTTCGCTGAAACTCATATTGGGTCTTTCAGCGAAAAGATTAAAATTGTCAGTAATGCTATTGTAATGATTTAAGAAAATTAACAACCTTAAAATTTCATTGACTGTATTGTTGTTTCAACGTTATATGGATATTTAGTGATTGTTGTTGTTGTTTGCTTTTAGTGCAAAGCTACGTAATTGGCTACATGCGCTCTGTCCACATCGGAGACTGATTTTAGCGTTGTACGTTGTAAACTTACGATGGCTCACCAATAATTGATCATACTAAATTTGCATTCGACAACTTATTTTTATTGTGAAAGTTGTATTCTGTTCTAATGCTTATTTTCATCCACATACCATATCATTCAAAGAAATAATGAATTGCCGTACTTTTACGTCGTTCTTTCTTCAGTCTGTACCATTTTGAGTCATGTTTTTTTTTCGATATTGATAAATTGTTCAGTTGTAGTTTTAATGTTAAAATATAAACCTAAGTTGAGACAGCCATTATATTATAACGATCTTTAATGGGAGTTTCTGTGCTCTAAAGTGGTGTGTGCAGTAGTTACGTCTAAAATTGGGAAGAAATTATTATTTTTTAAATTAAATCTTATTTTTGTACTTACTTGTCAATACGCAACTTCGTGTCAGGTGTTTTTAAATACTTCCCCTTTCAATTTTAACAAAATTATATACAGTCACATACACATATTTTAGTTTTTTCTGCACCTTCGTCTTTTCACTTTAAAACTGAAAGACTTTAGAAACTTACCTCTTCATACTATACAAGATCTGTACCAGTAATTTTACACTTTGTTGAATGAGAAAATACTTACGAGGAATAATATCAATTAATCGGGTATTTAAGACTGATATTAAAAGAAATAAAAAAAATATATGGTTCCTACACGTCCATGGTTTATACGCACATATGTAAGAAACTGCACAAGACCCACGTACATATTAGGCGATAAACAATGGAGAATCTTGTTTGACCATGTAAAACATGTACTCATACTATCACTACTATCACCTCTGTACTGACAACAGCTGTGTTCCTTCTGACTGACTTACGTTCAGACCAACACACTTGCTTGTATATTTTCTAAATGATTTTGTTTTTTTGTTTGTTTGTTTGTTTTAGAGGAAAGCATCATTGGACTATCTGCTGTGTCTACCGCGAAGAATTAAACCCCGGATTTTATCGTTAAAAGTCTGTAAACTTACCGACCCACCGGGTGACTCTCTAATGAGACACTGACGCTTCTCTCGCTCTTAAAGTCAGTTTCTAAAATGCTCTGATCGTATTGTTATATAATGTACTCTGTTATTTTGCTTAATGCAAAGAGAAATAAAGTCAATAGTAATTTTTAAGCCATTAGACATTAACATATTAAAACTGTGATAACCATACCACTCATTTTTATTATTATTTATCAAAAGTGGTGTTTTATTCTTTGTGGTGCTTTATAAAGAAAATATGTTTTACCAAAATTGTCCTCATCTTTACTGTTTAAGAAAAGAATACTTTCTTCAAAAGCCTCAACTGTGAGGGAACAGAGTCAAGCTGCTCATGCGAATGACCATCACGACGTCGTTTATCTTGGAGATTAAAGGTCTACAAGATCTTTGGAGAGCCTTATCTACTTTTATTTTCTTCTTTCGACTTTCGCTAAGAAAACAGACTTAAGACGATGTGGTGAACACAAAGTGTTACTGGCAATTACTTCTCCTCTACATCTTAGAAAATTTGGACCGTCAGAGTCTTGGGGTGAAATAAGTCTGCATACACCGCCCATCCATTATCGCATAAACTACTTGAAGAACAGTACTAAACACATCTAATGGAAAAGGCAGAACTTCATAAAACAGTTACACGGCAGTCTTTAGGGTAATGGCCGAAGCGTCTGCTCGTCAAATGCTGACAAGAATGAAAATGGTATGTCTCTGACTGTCGAAAGCACTTAGAAACAGATTTGTAATAAACTAGTTAGGTGGAACTAGAATACACCTAAAACAAGATTTAATGAACACTTAAAACATTATCTCATGTGAGTGAATATATGAGAAAACTTAACCATAAGAAATTACGAAAACACGATAGACATGTTAAGGAAGTATTATCAATGAACATGCACTAACCTAACCTAAATGCTTTTAGAGAATGTCCCCTTTATCAATATTAAATGCCCTCTGCCACGTGTAACTTCTGTTTAAGCAACTGAACTAAATTCTATTGTCTTTCACTTTTACAAACTGAAGAATCTTTGCTGAAAAAGTGAAACGCTTTGGTATAAGGTTTCTTTTTAGTTGACTGAGAGAAGCTAAAGAAAGGATTAAAAACTAACTCGAGAATATAACACCCCAGTTCCAAGGTGATATTCATACTATGACAGACACTTTCAAGACCTGAAATGTCAAACGGAATCACTAATGAATGAATGAATTTTTATGGGTATTAATTTCGTTATGATTTGGTTGCAAATATTAAACCTTTATTATGACTGGTACAATTGGCTTAGTAGAATTATTTAAAATTCGTTATCGAAGTTTTATGAAACTCATTATATTATATGATTCAAAAAAATACCACTGAATGTTTTGATGGCGTAAATCAATGTAAAACTCATGCAAACAATGCAAGTGTTATTAAATAAAACATGTAAAGTTAATTACAGAATTTCATAATGATTATACTTAAATATTCTGTATGGCCAAGACACATTATTCTTCCACAAATTGTTCATTATTGGATACTACACTTTATTTCTTATTAGCACTAGATTATAACATATCATTCTGAAACATGTCCAAGGATATTTCTTTCCTCAAGTAGCCTATTATATAGATGATCGTATATTCATTAACATTGTTCCTTTCATAAAAGCTAATAAACCTAATACTTAAATTTGCAGCATCATTGTTTAAAGCGGTAAAAATCAAATACAAAATACCATTGTTTGTTACAGAACACAAAAATACACAATTTGCTATCTGTGCTGTGCCTAACAGGGTTATCGAAACCTGGATTTTAGCGTTATAAGCCTTCGGACTTGCTGCTGAGCCTTTGGGGAACTACAAAATAGTAATCATACGACAAAAATTTCCTTCTCTCAGTGTGTCTCAGATTTGAAATAATAATCAGAATAAAAAGTGCTATTAATTAATGGAAACGCTTTACTTGTAGAAAAAGAGCCAAATTAGAATATAATAGTCAGCTATATAAACAAGTAATATCAAACATAGAACCAAGTTATATGAAAGGGCAAATCCTAAAAAAAAAAGATGTAATGTAAAAATGGGTGAGTTAAACAAGAAATAAAATGAGGAAAATTTGGAAACTCTTGTTATATTCTTATTGTTGATTGTTCCAGTTGAAATAAAAAGGGGGAGCCAAGTATTCTACAGTTTGTTTCTTATTTAACTTATCCACTTTTACATCACACTCTTAGGGAAGGCAGGTAGTCAACACCGTCTGCCTCCTATCCTGACCGAATAGTAGGATTTGACAGTCACCATTATTATGCGTCCACGTCCTCAAAGTGCAGTGAGCGATTTTTTTTCGGTAATGGAACGAAAACCCTGAACCCATAGATCCATAGTCCAGCACGTTATTCATAGGGCCACGCCTGGGCCAAACAAATATGCAAATAAACTGAGAAAAAAGTTGGACATAAAATAATTGTAGGTATAACACTATTCTTTTGCATTCATTTTCTTGTAACTAAAGTAGGTTCTTTATAAAACGAAGATGGTTTTATTTATCGTAAGATACTATACAGTCGACATGACACACATCTCATACTAAATACAAACAACGAGCTTTGTCAAACCAATCCTCTAGAGAGACGATCCACTAGACCTGTTACATCTGATTATGTACTTAGTGCGAGCTTATCTTGTTTATGTATCAATTATCTTCGTTTTCTATTAGTTTATTACACAGTCTGCCTTAAGCTTCGTTATGCATGCTAGTTATGATTTAACAAATTTTATGTTTAAAATTATGTTTATGTACGTATCTAACTAATGAAACACAAAATATAGTCAGCTGATCAACTGTTACACTAATTAAATAGTACATTGTTATTTGACAACTTCTGTTTGATGACACCTCCGATGTCCCAAACTAAATCTTCGAAAACTGTTTATAAGTTACAGTTAGATTAATTACTATAATTACTTTGGTTTGATTGTTGGTAAACACTAAGCTACACAATGGGCTATCTGTGCTTTGCCCACCACTTTTAGCGTCGTAAGCCTGCAGACTCACCGCTGAGTCACTGAGTGGACACCATTTACCCCATTTACTTGAGATCAGTTACTTTTATTCTTCTTAAAGGTAGAATGTGTATGTTTCACCAAAAGCTTAATTTGACTTCAATATTTCCTCCTTGATGTAAATAACAATTATTTTAGCTAACAGCCTAAAATTTCAATTTGAAGGTTACAACACCACAAAAGAGATCTATTAAAATATGTTTTCAGGGTTGAATGGATTAGAGTATTTTACTTTCTTTATTAGGTATAATAAAAGCTTCAGCAACATGCACTTAAACAAAATGATGCTAATTCAGATGTACACATCAGAACAAATATGTAAGTTATTTTATGCTGCTAGTTTTATGCTTTTGGTGAAGAGTTTTCATTTGTATGAAATCTATGGTTTCAAGTATCTATGTACTTCTGAGACATTTTGTAAATAAACAACCTTTATCTCCAGATGATATATATATATATATATGTGTTGTCTTGGTTTTACGCTTTCATCAAGGGTTATAGCTGTTCGAGTGAGTCCCAAAGACGACTTAGAAAGTTTATATGTTGAAATAAAAATATGGTACGTGTTTTTTTAACATTATTTTTTCAATATCATAGTAATAGCGAACGTTCAAGATAAACGTCGGTTTTAATTTCCACAAAAAACACATTTGAGATTTCTATCTTGCAGTCAATTTGAAACAACCTATGCACAAGCTTTCCATGCACAATTTGCTCATAACATGATTCAAACGGCCGAATGGAGTGTATTTTCTTACCAATGCATGTATGGTTTGTTAGCGTTGCTATGGGTAATGCCTGAGGGAAGGTTTTATTGAAATCTAACGCTACACCAATTTAAAACTAATATCTCTGTAGTTAGCTAGCATTACTCCGTTACTAGACGTGATTTTGTTTACTTCAACATCGCTCATAATATCTGTAATTCGTATTCTACAGTGTCATTTTTCATTTGAAATATTGGAGTGCTCACCTTTATCTCTGGAATTACATTTTGAAGTTTTCTGTATTTTCTCTTACATCTTCTCCAGATAGGCTTCTAAAGAAGACACAAAGCCAAATATTGAGTGATAACTGTTTTTGTTTAATTATCAATTGTCCTAAACACTGTCATTTTCTTCAATGAAAAAGACAGTGCAGTCACCGAAAAGTCAGAATAAAGTTTTTTTTTGTCGTTTATTACTGGTCAGATATGAATATGTTTACTACTAAGACAAAATTTAAAAAACTCTGTAACCCAAGCGCTTTCGAAAGATAGATCTTTCTTCATCAGGGGCAAACTTGGGCAAAAATGTTGTGTTATACAAAAAGAAACGTAGAAGCTATTATATGCGAGGTAAACATATGCATTTCCACACATCCACATATGTATACTTGTTCTGGTTTGCCTGATATGCATATGGTTTTAAATTTGGTAGACATGGGAAAACATAGTCACAGTAATGTAAACTGGTATGGCTATAAATCTCGTGATGTAAAACGTTGGAATTAGAGAATAAGCTATATCTTGAATAACATATATATGTGTGTGTGTGTGTTGGAATGAATTGTATACTTACCCTTTCAACCATGATTAATTTTTAATGAATGTAGCTTTGGTATACCTCCGTTCATTGTAGTTTTTGGTTTTCGATAAGAATTAATTCTTTATGTTTTTGCCACTTTGGTCCCTTATTCGAGTATGCAATAGTCTTTGAGTCTCTCCGACGTACAATTTAGTTCATAAACTACGTTCTTTTTTAAGACATCTTTTGCCAGCGTCATTTTACGAGGTGAAACATGTTTTCTTGTTAAAAGTGATGGAAATTAAGGCAGAATAAATTAACTGGAGATTTTTCTGGTTTACATTTTCTTCTGAATTAGAAATTTTAACGTGAACAACACCTTATGCGCATGTGGGCTAAACAGCTAGGTCAGAGCCCCGTACGACTCATATAACTGCCTTTTTTTCCACGTGAAAAGAAGACCGTTTGACCGCCTGTTTGGTGACCTCGGTAACATAACTGTTTCTCTATATCCTTTTAAGTTTCTCATTTTTCATTTAATGTGGTCCGAATGTTACAAGTCATGAAAACGGGTTTTAGCAAGGTGTGTTGTACGACAAGCTTTCAGTTTTTTGACCTTTAACGGATAAAGTAAGATCTAAAAATGACAAGTTTCCGTTTCCTCTACATCGTTCTAACGTAAACTTGATACTGAGATGAAAATTATTCTAACTTTGAAGTGTTTGAAACTGTTGTTCGAGATACCGAAGATATCGTCCATATTTATGGAACAATGTCTGTTTGTCCTTTCCATTTGGCAATAAATGTTTCTCTACAAGTTCCATGAAAAGAATTGCCAATATTACAGCCAGTATGGTTCCTTATTGCAATTTCTATATATCATTTGTATAGTTGCCGTTTCTAAAACGGAAAAAAGATGTTTGTTAGAATTAAATTCAAATATGGTCATCATCATTCTTAACCTTGTTCTTATTTGTTTTGTGTTTTAAATAATAGTTCTTAATACTCATATCAGTCGTCTCTACTATATATATATTTACTTCAGATGGGTTCCTTGTCGTCATGAATGTGTGTGTGTATATGTGTTGCCCAGTTATTGCTCGGAGGTTTTAGAATTTTTTTGGTCATTTTAATATAATTTTGCTTTTACTATCCATACTCAGTAATACTCAACTACTACCCTGTAAAAACGAATTCTTAGGTTTTAAGCGGTAACTAAAGTTGCAGAACATTTTCAACATGACAAGTGTATAATTACATGCATTAAATATATATATGTTTATGTAATAAAACATTTATAGTGTTTATTTCATAGACAGCATAAGGAAATATATATATTTTAATATTCATATTTCTGTTTAAAAACATATTTCTGTTTTATAAACGCACTCAGTTCTTGTGTATAAGCATTATACTGTTTTTATCAAATAAACATACGGTATTTACTTTATAAGTAGCAAAGTGTGTTTAGAATGTAAATGGCATTTATTATATTGCCACATTTATTTCAAGTAAGCGTTACACTTAAAATCCAAATTTACGGGCATTTTTTTATAGATAAGAAAAAAGTACACTTTTCTTTTCATATAGTTTTTATTCGAAAGTTTACAAAATGCACTTACTTTCCCAATGGTGTTATGACCTTTCAATAATCCTATCAAAATGTCTATAATTCATGAAAGAAAACAAAACTGGTATAAGAATTGCAGATCACAAATTATTACTTAATAATTAGACGAGTATAACATATAAAAATATACATGAAGCTCAAATGAAAGTTAGCAAAGCAGTAATGCTTTTTGATATAAATCGTTGCGTAAAAACAATGAATTGCGAAATATGATTACTTCATTTAAATGTACCTGAAAAAGGTTAAACCGATAAAACACAAAGATGACGCATCAAGTGTTCAGGATTTGTACTAAATTTTTACTGTATTACTCAAAGGTATGTTATTGTAATAACAGTAATAATAATAGTTGCAAACACGTACCACGTATAAATCCCTGGAGTTTTCTTTCCATTTATAACCAGACCTAACCAGCAGTTGTAACCCTTGAAGAACGTATAAACCCAAAGCATCGAAAAACATACAAGATAAATATTTTCTTCTTATCCGGAGATAAAGGTTAGTTATTTACAAAACTTATTTAATATTGAATAGAGAAGTTGAAAGATAAAAATACATATTTTAAGAATACAATCTACAATCTTTGAACCTTCAAGCAATTATAGTAGCAGTATATATTCTTACTTATTCTTTTAATTTTAATTACTGTTGACGTCAGATTCGGTTTGCAAAATGTCTAATTTAACCCTTTCGTGACTAAATATTTTGTAATCCAGAAAAAGTATCAAAATGTTTATATTTGATTGATTTAAGGTGTATTATATTCAAGAAAGGTCCTTTGGATTCAATGTGTAATATCTTTGCTAAAGTACGCCCATGGGGCCTCTAAAGACAGAAATAAAGGGGTTAACAAATAAAGGGTTAAATATAAGACGTCATTGCTCTTATGAAATCTCAAATTTGAAAGATTTTTCTACTGCTTAAGGATTTTTACAACAAAATGCTCAAAAGCCCAAGAAATTGCAAATTAATGTAAATATATTGTAATTCAAATAAACAGTAAATACAGAGTCATATTAAGAAGAAGAAAGGGGTACTATTGCACCGGGTCCCCAAGTAAGAGAAAAATTAAAATAATAATCAAAATATTAATGTCTAATTGAGAAACATATGATTGCAACTGTGTCATTATGACAACGGTGATTCCAGTCGTTTCGTATAAACCTATCATTTTGTAATTTTTCATTAATATATTCTTACAACTTGACCTTTCTTGCAAAATAATCAATATCATTAATCTATATTTATGATAAGTATTAAAATTGGTATTTTGTTACTCATATACTCATGGTTTGAAATGGAGATTCCTTCATAAAAGCACAATATAATTCCTAGTGTTTTTTGTAGGAATTTACATACTGGTTATTTGTATTGAACTTCACAATTGCGTATTAAATGTTTATAATAAAATAAGTAAAGTTACTTCCATGTAACTACGACGTGAACATTTGATTAGCTCTTTAATTTATGTCAGTGGCTGATTTCGAAAATCAGGAACTCATTTCTGAGGCTCCCCCTAAAACAATTTACCCCTGGCCCCCAATTACTTAATCCGGCCCTGAATAAATACCAAAAAATAAATAAAAAGGCAAAGCACTCTTGGTCTTAAAGAGACATGGTAACTGGTTTGACATTAGCACTTAGATAAGCTCCAAGTAGCTTATCTTCATCTTTAAGGAGCAATGTGGAGCACTTTTCTGGGAACAATCAAAAGTCGTATCAATATTGTCGGGAATCTGAAAAGTAAACAGTTTCGCGTATGAAATAAATAAACAATGAAAGTACTTCTCAGAAATGAATGATCAAATAGAAAAAAAAAATCAAGATTTTAATTATCCATGCTAGTAATACTAACTGACCACTCGTGAAGAATTATGAGTCTGTATGGGAATAGCTTAAAATCATACTCCTTACTGATTCGTGAGAAGTTAATAGCAAATAAGTAATCATCCTTTATAGCTAACTGTATCATTTTAACAAAACACCATCTGGAAACTATTTTTAAGTTGCCTTTCATCAGGTTAACGTTTGTATATCGTCACTATGATGATAATGTGAATAATAGTTTGAGGTTACAACATAGTTCTCACTCAAACAATCAAAAGTTTTTAATCTATGGTATATAAAAAAGCAGTCATTTCATTAGTTAAACCTCTTTAATCGTAGGGACTGTAAATCTCAAATCTAATGCGTCACACGGAAGTGCATGCCCAAGGTAACACTATAAACGTAGGAAGAAAAAGGTATTAAGATCTTTTGATCAAAAGTAAGCTGACTACATAGATCAGAGCTTAAAGTAACTTAAATATTATTGAGTCCAATTGTCTATAGCCAATCAACTAGAAATACTAAATGCCGTATATCAATAGAAATGAAAATTTAAACTAACGTTATTGATTATAATGCCTAAATTACTTTTAAGTGATTTTTACATTAACTGAAAAAATTACTTTGCGTTGTTTACTTCGTATGTAGATTTAGAATTAACCTAAATCTTTTAAGCTGGCCGAACTTCATATGATCTTATTAGGATTACGACCGAAAATACCGTTAACAACGAGGGTACCCAAATGACTATTCACTGCAGTCTAACTGTTATAAGTTTTGATTTTTAGTTCGTTGTTGGACATTTTCATTGATCAAAATGAATGAACACAAAACAGCCTATACTTAACTTCCACCAGTTTTTGTGTATGCTGTAAACGCATGTGCTGCTAAGCTATGTGGGTCTAAAGAGCAAACGACTGGTATGTGTTAATGTGCTTTCTGTGCAATGACCTACTCCATTGTTTCTATAGTTAAGTATTTGAATAGTCTTCAAAATTATTTCTACATTGTTCCCATGTTAAACTAACTGGTAAAAGGCTATTTACTAGAAATGTTGTCTGTTAAAAATTAACTTTGTATTAAGTATCTGAAAGCATCTTAATCAAAAATTAGCCTAACAGTTATTTCCTTAAAGATCGGTTCACTGTTCGACATGCAGTAAAATATTTATAATTACCTTGTAATAACACCAACAAACCAATAAAAATAGCATTATTCAAAACAATATATTTCTACAATACTTCTTAAGAGTAACTTTCAACTATCTTAAAGTAATAAAATAAAATACACTCTATCGATTACAAACCACTCTAAAAGTCTAGTAGTATATTCACTACTAACACAAATTTACTTTTACTTAGATGTATAAAACATTTTGGAGATTTTTCCTCAAGAGAGAGTTCACTAACTTCACCACCATGAAGTTATTTAAAGTTTATATAAATTGTTGTTGTTTTCATAGTAAAAAAATTACATGATAGGCTAATCTACAATCTCTGTGCACCGTGGAGAACCGAGCCCCAGGTTTCAGCATTATGAGTCCGTAAGCTTACCGCCGATCCATCAACCGGGGGGGGGGGACAATTCAAAGCTAGTTATAACATGCTATGTTAAGTAAAAACTGATTTGTTAACATGAATACTGGATTATAGGTTTCAAAACCCCTTTTATGATAGGTGTTGAAAATATAGCGCGCGTGCAGCGTGACGGTACTTGTGTAAAATTTTGTTATTCTGTTTCATTAATAAACAATCTCTGATTCTGCCGCAGTAGAAATGATTCAGCACTTGTAGGAAACATATCCGGCTCTTTAGTTCTCAAAATATATTACTTTAAGGTGACAACTAGGACTGACAATGGGAACTCTACCAAAATTTCTTTAATGTTTATTTTATATACTGGACTATGCATTATTTGATGTAAAATTCAAAGGTGTACGCTGATCTATAATTGTATAATATCTAAAGAAGCTATGATTGTTTGTTTTTCAGTACAGTTGTGTGATTTTCCCCCCTAATTTAGACAGTAATCATTGCGTTGTTGTAATACATTATTTATGAAACACTCACCATTCCCGAACTTTTGTGAAACTGTGAGGAACTGTTGAAACAACGAGCCACAATCTCTGAATGAGATGAAAACGAGGTCAGATTCAAAGTTAACCTGCAAATGTAAAGTAGCAAAATGTCCGATGTGTTAAATGTGTAGCAGGTATGGATGCGATCACAGTGACACACCAGTTACTCTAAAAATTAGCCGTGAGAAAGATCAGAGAAGCTTCAACGAAGGAGGTGCTGTTAAGCTCCCATAGAGAAGTATGTTTGTATACAGGAGCAGTAAACTAACAGACGCATCCGACGACTTGCCCTCAAATGGGGAAGAGAGCGAAAACAATTCGGCATTCTGTTAGTCACGACGATGCAAAGAAGGAGAACTATTCAAGATCAGATAAAGAACAGAAATAGGAAGATTTGTTGCAGAATGAAGTTAAAAAACGTTACAAGGACAAAAGGAGAGGCGAGTATTAAAGTAATGGCGAAAGAGCATGACCATAGCGTGTGGGTGGAACACCTTGGTAGGATAGAAACAACTTAACAACTACTAGGATAAAAGAAAACGGCACAGCAAAATTATTTTTGAATCATGCCTTACACAACCATTTACCTCATTGTTAGGCTTCTGGATTTAGTCATATTTTCTGCCTTTGAGTCAGAGATTGTCTGTTAAAGTGTGATAATAACTGCATTTATATTTCATTACTTTCTTTTCTATAACTTGTATTTCGTTTGTTTCTTTTGAATTTCGCTCAAAGCTACACTAGGGTTATCTGCGCTAGACGTCCCTAATTTATCAGTGTAAGACTAGAGGGAAGGCAGTTAGTCATCACCACCCACCGCCAACTCTTGGGCTACTCTTTTACCGACGAATAGAAGGGTTGACCGTAACATTATAATGCCCCCACGGCTGAAAGGGTGAGCATGTTTGGTGGAACGGGGATTCGAACTCGCAATCAGCTCCCTAACCCCCTGGCCATGCCGGGCCCTTGTATTTCGTTTATTTGTTTCAGGTTATTCGTACAAAGATATTCAATTATGATCTCATAGACTAGATTAAAGGTAGCTAGACAACAGTTCCCACCGCCAACTCTTGGTCTACTCTTCTTTTACCGAATAGTGGAATTTGGCCGTCAATCTTGAAATGCACTCATACAGCCTGAAAGTGCAAAACGCGATTTTTTTTAAACTTTTTGGCGGCAACGGGACGTAAATGTTGGACACACGGGTCCATTGTGCGGCACGTTAACAAGTGGACCACACTGGGCCTTATAACAATCAACTACTTGTTCATTTTATTATACACAAAAAAGGAAAAACACTTGGATTTGTACTAATATGCGATACACTATTCAAAAACCTATCTTCATTCCTACGCGTGATCACTGAATAAAAATTTATCACAAACGAGAGGCAAATATGAAAATATTTCTATTCGTTATGAGACAAAGTTTTGGGTTGTGCTCCTTTCATAACATGGTAAAAAATACATAACCTAAATTGTTCTATCAAAAATACATAGGGAAATGAAAATGACGTAGAATCAAGAGTAGACGAATCACAAATTAAGAACACCAATTTCTCATTCACTCCTTTAAAAATTGCTGGTTATATAGTGTTTTATTTTATGGAAATAATTGTTTTTGTGATTTACTTTTATATTACCATTTCTAATTTTGGGTTGTTTTTTCTTATCTCAATAATTTCCTTTATTTCATTCTCCGATCTTAAAGCTTAGGTTGACCAAGCCTGTTCACATATTTGGACAAACACACTGGGCATTGGTGTAAGTCATTCCGCTGTCACGTGGTAAGCTTATGTAAGTAAACCTAGTCCAATCAGTAACATTATTTACATTATCTCTGAAAGTCTTACCTCAATTAGTACCATTGTTTACGTTATCTCTAAAAAGGCTTAGCTATATCAGCATCATTGTTCACATTTTTCCTAAAATGCTTATCTCTATCAGTACTTTTGTTTATATTATAGTTAAAAATTCTACTGCTATCAACTACATTATTTACATTACATCTAAAACTATAATGTTCAAAATAATTAAACAAGGCACAACGACAGTTATTCGATAATATCAATGGTACCCTTAAGTTTATGTTTACACAAAACAAATATCAGGTGGCCTGTCATGTGATTTCACATGCCTATTTCGGTTGTATAAAAGACCAGAAGAAATACGGTGTGCTTTCAGTTATAAGTTTTAACAACAGCAGAGCGTGTAAAAAGATTAAGATTCATAATGAAGCATTTCAACATCCCAACGAAGACATCTGAAGGACGTTTCTATAATTTTGAGGAAAAAAGGTACACTACAAGCTGGTCAAATACAAGTCGTTGCTGAATGGCTGCAAAATATTGTTATCCATAAATACGGATAATTTTACAATAGATAGTGAAATTAGTAGGTTAGCAGGTCAAGCAATACAATTCTAAGTATCTAATAACAAAGAAAGTTTATAAAAATTATATTCACAAGAAAATAACCATAATCACTCTATCAAATGGATATATGACATAAGAAACTGAACTAAAATGTGACAGAGAAAAGTAGAATTATCGAAATTTAACATAATTAAACGCTAAGCTTAAGTAACAAATAAAGATTGGTGTGATTTAAATCATTACCAAACTTATAGTAATGCCATAACAAGCACAAGAAGATATATTTAGGATTCTATATATATGACACATCTTTTAGTGTTTATTTCAGTTTTTTTAGATGATTAGAGAAGAAGAGTCAAGTTTGTCTCAGTTGAGTTAATTTTAGTTTAACTTCTTCTGCGTACATCTTATGTGATTTTACTTTAGCTTCTTCTACGTACATCTTAAGTGATTTTTGTTTCTAATTTTCCTTTTTTTTGTTCACAATAAATGTTTTTTTTGGTTAAATTAAAATGACATAATATTTAAATAATGAAATATATGTGTGTAGTTTTAGGAAAACATACTTGTATTCTCGGTTGGCATCAAGAAGTCCTGATTGAATGAAATGTTCTTTGTAGCAGTTGTACGAGATGGTTCCTTTAAAACAATGACGAATGATTTTTAATTTAATCCTATGTAACATTACAAAACGACATATTACCTTAAGTGACATTTGAGTTAGATCACGTGCTTCTCCATCCTAGGAGTATAATCCTATAGAGACTGAAGTACAATATAGGTAACATACTTTTTCTCTAATTGAACGATTTTCAGCAACATCTGATTCTTTCTTACTCGGTTTTGCCATTAGATACAAATTTCATAGATTTGCTCGTTGTCTAAGCTCCTGAGATCACATCAGAAAAAGAACTGGCTTTCGCAACATTGTATACAGTCTTGATTTTGACTTTAGCTAATGGTTCTTTATTACAGTATCTAAGGTTTGACTTTACTGAAAAGAAAGAAATATTTTCAGAAAACCACGAATCAATCAAGCTGATAAGACTAAAAAGATACTTGTCATTCCTTATGATCCTAGTTTTTCATTATTTTTTGTTGGGAAAACATGTGCAATATATTTGTGTAAGTTTGAAAATATGCAGTGACATGTATTGGCACCCTCAAAATGAAAGGTTATTTGCAATTAAGTTGTGTAAAATCCAAATAAATAAATTAAAACAAAAAACCTTTCTTGTTTACACAATAAAATCATTTTATCTGAGACTGATCTGCAGTCTTAAATACACTCTACTCCTTTTGACACTTCTCAACATCTCATCTTCTAGACCAGTCTCAAAGACACTTTACATCTCTCGACATTTGTCAACACATCATCTTCTAGATCAGTCTCAAATACACTCTACTCCTTTTGACACTTCTCAACATCTCATCTTCTAGACCAGTCTCAAAGACACTTTACATCTCTCGACATTTGTCAACACATCATCTTCTAGATCAGTCTCAAAGACACTCTACACCTTTCGAAACTTCTCAACACCTCATCTTCTACATCTGTCTCAAATACACTCTACACCTTTCGAAACTTCTCAACACCTCGTCTTCTACATCTGTCTCAAATAAAATAATTTTTCTTGTGAAGCCAAAAATAATGTTGTTTTAATTGCATTTATATTGCAATTAACCTGTTCATTTATTCTTCCCACTTGATGCTATCGGAATATCTACTGCTTTCTTCAACTGAGGTTGACATCATATGGTGTTAGCGTAGGCGAATGCGGTTGGCATCATATGATGCAAACATTTTACGCAAAACATTTTGAATGGACCGCTGCAAAAATTCGCGTGTCTTTGCGCATGGGGTTGTAGGCAGCTAATCAACACCCCTCCCTCCCCGCCAATTGTTGGGCTATTCTTTTACCAAATTATAGTGGCATTGACCGTCACATTATAACGCTCCCACAGCTGAAAGGACGAGAATATTCGGTGAGTGGATTCAAACCCGCAACCAGGAGATCACGAGTTGAGTGCCCTAACCACCAGCGCATATCAAGCCTCTAAATATGAAATTATGGGCTATTCTTCATGATACCTGGGAAATACATCAGTCAAAAGTAGACACACTAGTTATTTTGATAGACTTATAATTTTTGTTTTATTGTAATACATTTTCCTGCTACTCTTAAGCTTTGTAAGTCTTTAATTGTTATTGAAGCAAAAGGTTAAATTTTGAGGTAATAACACTTATTAATATATATATTTTTTTTTCTTTTTGTCACTCTTCTCATTAGCGGTTTTACTAATTCAAATAAGTACTTATGTTAGGACCAGACAAAGATGACGAATAAGTGGATAAAACATACACACATGAATGGTAAAAGGGACAGTGCCGTGAACCAGACTCTCATAGTGCTCTAATTTGAAAGCTATTTAGATGCGGTCTGCATAGTTGAAACCGACAGGGGCGGGGCGTATAAGAGGCTTGGGGAAAGTTAGCCTCCCTAAATAAACTGACTCTCACCTAACATTATTCTCACCAACTCAAAAATATTATACAGTATATGTGAAGAGAGAGAGAGATATCCAAATAGGGTGTATGTGAGCCATTTATGTGTATGTAAGTTTAATTATTTAGGGACGCAAATTGATTCTTCCCAATTGTATAACCCCTCACATGTGACAGAATAGCTTACCCAAACAACAGACTCACTCTCTGTTTATGGAAACCGATCCACAACGTTTTGTAAAAATGATACTGCCATACAGTGATTGTGCTGTAGAGTATAAGTTAGTCATTGAATATACTCTTCTGTAGATACGTGGAACATGTTCTTTTTTCGGAGAAACTAGTCTTTAAAATGATTTTTATGCGTAATTAATACATATAAATGTAGCAGTTTTAGGAGTGTTTTTACTTTGGAACATTAAATTTTCCATTATATGAATACATTTAAATATAGAGATAAATGACCGAAAACGATTTGGCGGTTAACAAATAAAGTATGTGGCAATCAAAATTTAAGTTCGTGTGGCAAATAACAAGCAAAATCAAGAGGCGATTAGAAGTAAAAACATGTAACAATTCACAATTAAAAACAATAAGCACTTTGCAGCTAAAATCATGATACAAAGGTAAGTAAAATAAAAATACTATAAAAACTGTGTTAATCAACACATTATAGCTCTGCAGGTATTAAATGTTATGTCGAATTGATATGTATAATTGTTACAGTGTTAATTGGGATAACGCTAAACTTCTAAATTCTTAAAGTAGTAGCGTTTCAAGACATTCCCGTGAGGTGACCCTTTTTCCCTAGCATAACAGTAAAATAACACTAACATAACAGCAAAATAACACTAACATAACAGTGAAATAACACTAACATAACAGTAAAATAACAATAACATAACAGTGAAATAACACTAACATAACAGTGTAGTAACTTTGTTTCCCTGCATACACAACAGACTGACGTCTCCAACGAAAATGAGTACAAACTATATTTAAACATTATTACTAAGCATTCAATGACATTTAAAGGCAACCACAGAATTTGTTCATATAACTTAAGGCAAACTTTAGAAAAATATTACAGTTGTCGTTGCTGAAACGTATTAGTTTTCATTTTACTGTAAAAAAAAACACATAGTAACTTTATAACAACGATAAATTACCTGTTAATTATATCTAAAGTTTAGAGTTTTAACTTGTCAGATAGACAAACCTGAAATGCTGGATTACACTCACATGTTTATAAAGATGGAGTAAGTTATGCATTTCCTATAATAACAACATAATATGATTTATTACGCTTGTATATATAATGTATTATTTGTTCAAAGTAGAACTTATGTTCATATATATAACATAACCCATTTCAGCTTTTGTCTTTCGCCTGTCTTGCTTACCTAATTGAATTTTCTCAAAGCAATGAAATTAAGCAACTTTGTTGAAGGTCAATAAACAGCAGCACTCCTCCGTGAAATCATGTAATTTCATTGCCCTTGTAGAAATTGAATTCAGTGGCCATGAGTTGTGTTTTCACGTATAACGTCGAAGTAATTATGAAGTTGTCCAGAAAAATCCTCGTTCGAACTTCAAACGTTAATGAGCTCTCTTCCTTGTTACACAATAGGGGCAGCTTCAGTGAAACAGACTCTATAAAAGTTTCGTGTACCTTACGTCATTTAATAAAGTTCTGATTTGTTTATCATATTATAGGACAACGCTAAGTTAAGGTGTAATTGTTTGGTACATTGCCACATTAAACTACGTGTATATAAACTTCATGTTTTCACAGATACTTAGGATTCGTCACAAAAACCTTTAAATGTTACAACTTTTTTGCTTAAACATTTCATATGCACATAATATATTTTGTTTACTATATTTCATTCACTCATTGTATATTTTTCTCTTATGAGGATTACCTTGCATTGGTATCTTATACGGATATAGGATTCTAAATCTCCTAAATTAACTGAGCCTCGTAAGACATTATTCGGATTACTGCCGAAATTATCGACAAAAGAGAGGTTTGTTTGAAAGTAAGCACAAAACTAAACAATTGGCTATCTGTGCTCTGCCCACCACGGATATCGAAACCCGTTTTCTAGCTTTGTAATTCCGCAGACATACCGCTGTGTCACTGGGGGGAGGCCGAAAGAGAGGGTACATAACTGGTTAATCAGTGCATTTAATCATAAATATTTGTTTTTAAACATTGTTTTTTCGCCTAGTTATACATAATGAATTATCTAAGTTAATTATTGAATTAACTTCACCTTTAATTTATGTAGCTAGCTTGTTTTGATTAGAAGTTATTGATAATTATGTTTTGATAAAACCTTATAAGTTAATTTTTTGAAAAATACTAGTTCGACTTTTCTATGCGTAAAACCTTTTACATTGCATTTTCATCACAGTTTTATGAACCAAGTACACCAGTCTTGAGAGGTAATTTGCCAATAATTGAATGAAGAAATACTAATACACCTGATCTTTATTGGTAAATTTTGATCTCTGATATATATAACTAGTTTTTTATTCAACATTGTTAAAGTAGTTCCTTTCTAACCGCTCAAAACCAAAACATATTTCTTTCATATATTAGTTTAGTGAAGTATCTTAGAGAATATTGGCGACAAATCCATTGAACACATCTTCAAAGGACTTTCTAATCCTTCAACAACATGCAGTCATTTTTAGAACTCAATTTATTACGAATAACTGGCGCAACATTGTTATTATTGTTGAATACTTATTTGTATTTTGATGCTTAATTAAGGTTTATTATATCTTAATTTTTTACTTGTTCATCAGTAGGAAAGGCTTCATCGACATTTAGAGAGAATGATACTGACAGAAAACAAAGTACTGTATGACGAAGCTTGGAAACGCAAAAGATAGGCAATTATTTGGCCATTGTACAGACAAAATGTAATTAGTAATATCGGTAAAAAACTATATTCTACTTTATGGGTCAGCATCAGTTGATGCAACTGTAGGATTGTCACCTGCTACTCATTTCAATAACTCAAAGATGTCATTGATCTTGCCGTGGTAGTACTCGATGTTTTTCTTGACATAGGCGGTTCCATTCTTTGGCTGTCTAGCCCATTTTGACACAAATGACACTGGAGAACAAAGCTCTTACTCCCGGACCTTTCCCTCCTTTACAAAAAGAAAACTGAAACTTTTCATGTTGAAGTTGAAGCCTTTGGAATAAGATATCAAATCCTTTTTTAATATAAACTATCTTATTATTCTTCATTGATAACTAGTAGAATAAGGGAATTCTTTCACTGCCATTGCATCCGTCAAAGTTACAATTCAGAAAGGATTATTTCTCCCGACAACAGACCAATTCGTGCATATCTGCTCTCGTTACCACCGTCACGATTGGGAGTATCACATTCTTCGGCATCTGTGGTATCTTCTTCATTAGTGCTGCCATTTTTGTTGTTGGTGTGGATATCACCATTATCTCTGTCACTGGTATTGCTGATGTGGCTACCATTATTGTTGCTGTCACATTTCCCTTTGCGAGTACTAGAATAAGTGAAACATTTAATTATGAATGCTGATGGTTTGGAAATGAGTTTTGTAATACCTGCATTTCTGGTAGCTCCTTTAAGTTTAGTATCTTTCATGTGAAACATAAACCATTTGAGTTTTTTGGAAATCAATTTCAAATATTTGAAATAAGAACAGGTCTTCTTTGGGTTCTAACTGTCAAGCTCAACAACAAAATTAAGAAGGCTTGACAGTGCCATGACAATCTGATGTATTGTTTCATTGTTGTATGAAGTTGACAACCCACTGGCATACTCTGACAAAATGTCTGTCCAATGTGTATTAATCAAATTGTATTTCTGGGTGAATAAAATGAAAACTTTTCACTTCACTAACACAAAAAAGATAAAGCCGGTGATATCTTTAGCATGTTGTATTGTCGCTCTGCAACACAACTTGTTTGACGTGGAACACGTCACTTTCTATACAAATTGGTATCCAAAAGCAGCTGTACAGTTTCAGTTCCTTACATTGTTCTGACTTCCTTCCTCCATTTCTTAACTCTAAGAATAGTACATAACCATTGTACCATGCCAATTTATTTCTGGATTTCTATATCTCTCAGCAGTTTTCTCATGATTATAAGTAACTTTAAACTCCATTTGGAAATCAACAACAACTATTGTTCTGTAAATACACTCATCCATTTGCCGTGGACAGGATTCCATTAAATCATCACGTATTTTCTGGATCTGATTTTTCACTTGTGCCCCATAAAAAGATATAAGGTGTAATGGCACTCAGCAAAAAAAAAAAAAATTGTTGATTCATCATCTTCATCACTCGTCATTGATATCGTCAATAAAAAGATACGAAGATTTGAAATTTTTAAGTGATGTTGTATCGTCTGCTTGTGAATTGTCTGTTATTAGTCTGTGTTTGACAGATTGTAGAGCAAAACTGTCCTTAGATTTCAAGTAGTCACCGTAAATATACTTTAGGAAGTGTTTGTCCAGTGCAATACTTCCGATGAATTTTGCATATTGTGGTCCTTCTAATATCGTGTTCCAAATAATTGAAATAAGAATATACTGGATTGAATACACCCACCTCACCCCTACAAGTCTATAGTTATGTTAAACAGAATACTTTAATTAAGTGATCCGCAAAAACAACTCAAATAATCTACTTTTCAATCCACTTTGTTAAATTTAACTTTTTCGTGTAGTGCAATCTACTTAATAGTGAAGCATTGACTTAGACCTTATTATTTGCGGCCTATAGAATTAATGTCTTATACCGTGAACAACAACAGTCATTTCACTTATTCCAGGAGTGGCCACAACAGACCATCGCATAATACAGATAATATAATTACTTCTTAATTCGTATATGTATACATTGGTAAATTCATAGATTCCTCTCCAGTAAGATACTGGTTTCCATTACTGCCAATGGCAACAACTTTTTCTACAACACAATCACACTGTTATCAAAATAAAATTGTCTTCATTAGAGCCTTGCTTGTCTCTTCTAAATAGTAAACTTGTGTCCTTTTGTCACATTATCTTCCGAATATAGTACAATTAAATCAAAGACCTATATTATGTTGATTTTGCGGATGATATTCTAAATTTTGATAAGATTTACTTCTTGCTCTTCTTTCTTTAAGAGAAAATAAGTTAAGGGACATTAAATTATCAGTGTGTGAATTTTGTGAACAATTATTTTATTTTTTTTTTAAATATATATATAATAATTTTATTTGTAAGCAAGATAAAAGTCTCTAGAAGGATTTTGTCATTTTTGAATGACCATGACAAACCAAAGTTGTCATGGCATAAAATATTATTTAGTTTAGATATTATTGATAAATTTATTTCTGTGAGTGCATATTTTATTATTGTTTAGTTTTTGTTAAATAACAGTTAAAAGCAGATGATTGTAGGAAGTTGTGTATGTAAATCATTGATGTTGAGACTATCGAACGTCATGTCCAATACCTTGACATCGAAAATATCGAGATTTCTAGAAGGCGTACAGACTATTAAGTGATAAACATTTAAATAATGCGAGACGAGAGGAAACAGCAGACAAACAATAACAGAATAGAGTAAAGTTACGGACAAGAAAAAGTTCGGTGTGAAGTTAACTACCGTAGAAATGATAGGCCTAACTTTAATATGTTACAGTGAGACTAACAGTAGAAAAGGAGATAAGAAGAAGAATCTATCCCGTCAAAGCGTGGTTCTATAGTAATTGAATTAGAATAAGTGCACTTTGACAAAAGAAACAGAGGATAGTTAGAAGAAAAAAGACAAAACGATTACTGGAAGAGTAGTATACGACTGCGGTAGCTCGCGCCACAATTGTAAGTAGATCACACACAGAATACTAGTGCGATAGTAATAGAGAAGATAGTTTGGTTTGTCAACTGATATTCTAAAGCAATTGAATAGGCCTAAGTGGACTATTGACAAGAATAAAAGCTCTATATATATAGGGTTTATGATATGCCAATAATATCTATAGTGTGAAGAATTTGTTGTATATACGTTTCGAATGTATATTATTTGAAAAAAAATAAAGTGTGTGCTGTTTATTTATCGTTGAATTTATATCACAGACACCTAATGTAGAAGAATCCTAATCCCAACACCAACGTAGCAGATTTTAATCAAACTAAGATATATCTCGATGTCATTACAAGATATTAAAAAGGATTTCAAGATTATAAGATTCACGAGATTCCAGAATGAAACGCTTTGAAAATAATGGTTGTTTCCAACAGGAAGATGTTGAAAAACTGAAATCACAATAATAGAATTGAGCCATATACCTTCCAAATTCCCTGATGCAGGTCCAATGGATTGTTATACTTCTGGTCTACTTAAGCATTTTGGAAGCCGATGTTCGCGAATAGTAAAGTTTCCGTGTGTCAACAAGTATTGTTTAAAATTGACCTTGCAAAAGCTTGAAACATTGGAAATTCCGTTGTCGAACAATAACTCATAATTACGACCAGCAGACTGAGCATGACCGATAATGGTGAGAATAGCTCCAAGGGCAACAATTGACCTAGAACATCGTTCTTATAATACTTGATTGGTTTTCAGTACATCATACAGTTTGTTATTTGTTACTGGTTTTCTAAAATTGGTTATCATATATCATACACCTTTTTAAAAGTATTTCTTTTAATGATTACCTTCCTTCATTTCGACATTGCTCAGAATGAAAAATAACTAGATAAAACGCTGTAATGATGGGAAAAGTTTTATATTATTATATTTATTTCATATTATTAATATTTAAAAACTGGCCTGTAAAAGGATTGTAGTCACTAAATAATATCCAAGAAGGAGGATATCTCTAATTATTACATTTTTATATATAATACAAGAATGGGTTCGTTTTCTGTTTTGTTTTGTGAAGCACTTAATATGATATTTTAATAGACATAGAATGCATTTTATTGTTGATTATCAAAGATTTTTTAAAGCATCCAAAACTTTTATTCAAAACAACACCTTTTGTGCTAAAAAAAAAATCCCTACACAAACGTATCATGGCTAACCGTCCTGTGTAGCGACAACCTTATAACTCAGCTGTGGTTTAAAGTTTTCGAATAGTGATGTAATCAATCGCTGTATATTGTCCATGTGAATGGTAATGGTACTCCAACGTTATCAATAAACAAAAGCCACGGAGTTCGATAAAATACATCATATTCTTTCAGCTATCATTTTACATCGCTCGAGCGTATTATGCCATGTACATATTTCATAACTGTTTATATTGTGAATTTTACATTTACAATAGAGATAGTTTTTATTGACTAGAATATCGTTCAGAAATCGTGTGTTATTCTTGAAATGTTTAAAAATTGTATAGTATTTTTTTAAAAATTGAATTTATCAGTTATTAGCTGAGATAAAGAATGTTTACAAAAACGTAATGTTCACGTTTTAGGTTGATCTGTTTTTGTTTTCTTCTTACACACAAAATCTTTAATACAATATTCCATAAACTTTTATTTGGTGCATACTTCAGCCGACCTTGTAGTTCGGCACTCATTCCATGAAATATGAAATGTACTCCTGCTGGTTTACATCGCGTGTGTACATGTCGTTCCTCATTCTTGGGCAAAATATCATTCCAAGTGAAATGATTTTTCATAATCAGAAGTCAAAATTGATTGAAAAACTCCCTTGCCACAAATCATTTTATGTCAGTTTCTCGCTGTAACGTACGTCCGCTTTCATTTTAATCAAGTGTTTGCTTTCTGTCTATTAGTCTCTCTCTCTCTCTCTCTACATACATAAAACATTAACTTGAGTGTATTTTTGGTATGCTTTACAAATTACCGTTTTCTAATAAAAACTCTCATTGCTTACCTTGGAAAAGAAATTGATTTTGATTAGATTTCAAGGCAGTGGTTGTTTTAAAAGTTCAATTGGTCTAGATTTAATAAACTACTATTAAACTGACTTTATCTTTTGATGTATGTTACATTCACTTTCTAATGACATATGAGGAGATTTCAACCATAGTTAGCATCATGCAGTATATGGAGTTTTTGCTTTATCAAAATGTACTTGTATTTTTTACTTACATCTTGTTGCATGACCGTTTGTATGTTCATCCGTTATTACACTGTATTATTTAAATAAGCAAATAAACAAGAATAACGAATATTTTAGAATTTTATTAAATTTTCTGTGTGAGATAACATCTCTAGTATCGTGATAAAAAAACGTTTTATACAAATTAATTAAAGTCGTAATTCATGTTTATTCTAACAGATAAAGTAGGACACGAACTTCTTTATATATATTTTGTGCATTATCAAACTCTTGGGTTTCATCTTCCAGAAGAATAGCAGAAAAAAATGAAGTAAGAGATCGCCTTCTAGAAATTAAATACGAGATACTTTGTAGAATTTATTTAGAATTATATAGCGCAAAAGTAAAATGAAAGAACACCTTGTCGATATGAAGAGAGAGAATATTTTGTGACTACCAAATGAAATAACATCTTATGGAAGAGAAATTAAACACCTTGTGGAAGTAAAGTGAAAATCATATTGAAGATGTGAAAAGAGATAAAATATTGTGCAAATGAAGTGAATGAGCGTCTTGTGGAATTGAATCAAAAAAACATCTTGCGGAGTTAAACTGAAAACAAAATACACATTTCGAGACTGTGAAGTGAAAAAACGTATAGTGGTTGATCATTCTTGAGGAAGTGAAATGAAAGGATATCTAGTGGATGTAAAATGAAGAAACATTTCTGAGAATGTGAAACGAAAGAACAAAAGCCTATTAATTAAGAACATTTTAGAAATAGATCCTCTTTTACAACTTAAAAAAAAAGAAAAATAAAAGTGGGGAAAAATATTAAATTTATCTTGCGACAACACCCGCTTAATAGCCTACGTATAATTCATATAATTTAAGCTGAAAATAACTCTAATGAACTTTCCTGCTGATTAAAATTTATCAGTTTCTAACTCCTAACGCTTAAACATTCATACTACTCATTATCGTTTGCTTTATATATTAAGTCTCAACATGATCATTTTCTGTCACGACAGAAATATACTTAAAATTTTGAATGACTCGATATCATAAAATACGAAAACTTTACATCTCAAAGCTACAAAATAATTAATTTTACTAAACTACTTTGATGGATCAGAGTCACACTGCATAATAAAATACGAACTGGTGTAACAAAATGTTGTTGTTTTTTTAATTCAAACTGCCACGGGTGTCACGCTTCATTGACATGAAACTTATTTTCAGTGGTATTTTGGAAGTATTCTGAACAACATATAATTATAAGGCTCTTTCACATTATCCATTCCGCTTTGGAAATTAACTTAAAATTACCAAACAATCTTATTATAGCTTCACGTAACCTTAAGGTAGGAAAAGCCACGTTATGATAAAGTTGTTATAGTCAAACTACTGCATAAGATAAGAAAAATAGTATAAGGTTTTCATGTATTTTCTATTCGCTCATAATGATATTTCTATACTCTTAATTACGTACGTTTATATGTAACGGTTCAGGAGACACAGAAGAACTAGGAGAAGATAATGCTAAAGCAGCTAGACTCTTACGCTTTACTCAAAGATCTAATATACTTATTGATGTAGACAGTTTGCCATACTATACGTTGGCTTTGTCTAAGCAGTACGTGTAGTGAGGAAAAGAACTTATCTAGGAAAAGACTTATCCAACAGAACAAGAAGGTAATGTGCTGTGTTTTCCATTTTATTATCTTTTGCGTTCGTATTCAAGGAGTTGTGTAAATAATTGACGTCGAATTACGTTTTTCGAAAGTTTGTTTTGAAGTGCAAGTCTACATAATTAGCTTCTTGTGATGTGGCTATCACAGATACGACCCCGATTTTTAGCGCCATAAACCCTCAAGCTTACCGCTGAGTCACCAGTGGCATTACTGAAAAAAAAATATTATTGGTACGTACACTCTGCGATATGGATTTGTATTTAAAGTTATTCTAAGAAGGGTGAATTTCATTACATAGCCGAGATATCTTTAAAAAAACCGTGTTTTGAAATCTTAAAATTTTAGAAGTTTGATTTTTTGTCATTTTTAGAAATTTTAACATTCTATTTTTTCTCCTTTAACTAGTAAGCTGATAACTCTTGCAAAGTCTACATTTTTTATTCTATCTAATATTCTGATGAAGCACATCAGAAGAAATACTTAAAATACTAAATGAAAGTCAGATACACTGTTATATTAAACTATTAAACCAAAGAATATGTTTATCTAATTGTCTTAGAGAATAGAACAAGCTAGTAGTTGTATTTTGTATAATTATTTCATTTTCAGCGTTTGATTACACTATTCGATGGTGCCTGTACATAATGAGCTTGGAATTGGAGTTACACAAGAGAAAAATATTTTAATTCTGCGTTCCACGTAATTATTAAAACAGTCACCATAATGGCACTTTCCGTTGACGAAAGTAATTTTATTTCTATTGTGAAATTAATCTTAGTTTAGGAACAAATTAGCGTGATGGAACAAAACACTTGAGAGTTTTAGACTAATATGTACTGTATATCATGTCATTGTTTTTCTTACCTGAAAAACTTTTACTTTTAACAAAATCTACAACCGCTAGTGGTCATCCTGTATGTTTCAATATTTTGCTTAGACAAAAGTCGACCTAAACAGCTGTCAGGCTGAAAATGTTTGATAATTGTGCATGGGTGTTTATAGTTAGTTCATATGAAATTCTTTAAGTCCTAATGAAATATTATTCTGTGTGAATAAACAGAAATTGAAACAAACGTCTGTAAAGAGGATTAAGATATTATGAAAGATACCAAAATATTAGGATACTTTTGTTGTGTGTGTAAATATATGTCTTTCACACTTTTTTCTCTGAATTAAAATATGTCTTTTGGTTGTAACACTAAGAATTCAAACAAACAAAAAAGATATTTATCGAACAGTTTGTGTTTGGTTTTAAATATCTATAATTCAACGTTTGTTATCATGTACATCTATAAAATAACCACAAAGTAATTGCTTGATTCTTTATAACATGTTCGACTACTAAATGCTGCCTGAAATAATTCATAAGAAAATGCATATGTTAGCGAAAACTAAAATTAAGGTAATGATATTTATGTCTTTACAGTTAATTTTAGAATATATGCGTTAGCTGCCCAAGGTCTGTCTGGGCATAGCTTTGTTTGTTTTGAATTTCACACAAAGCTACACGAGGGCTATCTGCGCTAGCCGTCTCCAATTTAGCAGTGGTAGATTAGAGGGAAGGCAGCTAGTCAACACCACCCACCGTCAACTCTTGGGCTACTCTTTACCAATGAATAGTGGGATTGACCGTTACATTATAATGCCCCACAGCTGAAAGATCGAGCATGTTTGGTGACGGGGATTCGAACCCGCGACTCTCAGATTAAGAGTCAAGCGCCTTAACCACCATACCGTGCCGGGCCCCTGCGCATAGCGGTCCCTAATTTTGAATTGATAGACTATAGTGAAGGCAATTACTCAACTACACCCAAGGCCAGCTTTGTAGCTACTCCTATCTGACGAAATAGTGAGTTTTACGATAATTCTTATAGTACACTATGGCCCAAAAAGGGACGGAAACCCAAATTCCTCAAATTAACAATGCAGGCATACTACCAGCTCGACCACGCCCTTCCTTTTCTGTACAGATAAAATCATTTATTCATTTTAAGCTAAGCTTTACTGAGAATATAAAGGTGTCAGTTTCAAGGTTTTAGGACAGTTAACATGCGTATAACTTCATTGCTCTGTCGCTGTATCTTTTGAGTGCGAACGCCTTGGCTGAGTAAGAACCGTGGATATCGATCTTAAGGAAACACATGCTGTCTTTGTTCTTTGTTTCGTAAATGCTTGTTCTACGAACCCATCTCTGTTGTTGTCACACGTACACCTCTGTTGTTGTGACATGCACATCTCTTGTATCCTCTGTAAAGTAAACTTTGTGATTTTAAACCACGCTTTTGTGATAATAGAAAGATTAGAGTAAAAAGAGTCAATAATGCTACGATAAACTGGAAAGATGCGAAGAAGCATATAGTAAATCGTAGTTAAACAGGAACTTTTCACAGATATTTCAACTTCTTCTAGTTAATACCTATGATCAGTATGACTCTATATCGTGCTGTGTCTTAAAATTTCATACGATAGTGTTCACATTCTAAGCGCAATTCATTATGTTAAAAATAAAATCTGTGTCCTGATAACTTCACAACCCTTTTTTTTCTAATGTTTAAAAATGTTTTATTTTTACGATAAATTTTGATTTAATTGTGAAATCTCATATCGATTGCTATGCTTCGTTACATAGTTAGAATCATGTAACTGTATACCTAGTATTCTTATTAATTTAGTTTCTTTGTCATTTTGTAAAAAACAAGCATTACTGAATATTTGACCTTTGCTTAGAGGCTTATTGCGTATAGGTATAAATCCATATTATCTCAATATGAAAAGCTGGTCTACTCATCTGGTAGTTTTAGACATTCGAAAGTTGACAACATCAACAAAGGGAACATCCTTTAAAGTTGCCTTGAAGAACTGGGTTAAGTATTACGACAGATAAGTTATCGAAACATCTTTTGTTTGAGTTTTACTTCAATGGCCATTTTATATTATGAAGCCGAATCTTTACAAACGTTTACAGGAAATCTGCAGGTCGCAGGTTCGAATCCCCGTCACACCAAACATGCTCGCTCTTTCTGCCGTGGGGGCGTTATAATGTGACAGTCGATTCCACTATTCGTTGGTAAAAGAGTAGCCCAAGAGTTAGTGGTGATGACTAGCTGTCTTCCCTCTAATCTTACACCCCTAAATTAGGGACGAAATCCATAACAAACGAAACGAAACAAACGGTTAAGTATACTACTCTTGTCTTCTTATATACTTAATTTTCGCTACTTGTAACGTAACCTCTTCGATAAGACCTGATGGAAAAACAAATAAACACCATAAATTCTAGTCTTTGCGGATATTCGAAGCTAATCCTGGGTGATCCAATACAGAAGTTGCTTTAAATATCACAATAGCTTTGTAGTTCTTGTCGAATAGTAAACCAATTCGTCCGTGAGTCTTTTCTACCGCATATTTCAACTAAGCCCGTATACGTATTCTCTTCAATCTCTTTTCAATCCTTTTCCTCCAGAGTTCTGCATGACATTTCGATAAAAAAAGAACGAATAAAAAAATCTACAAGTAGAATCGTCTTCCGAACGTTGTTTTCTTTAAGTATTTGAAGGGATACGTTTTAACAGCTTCCTGTTAGAATGTTTGATTGTTAAGACCTTAAATGTACTTCATTGTACTTTATCTGTTCATTTCGGCTTAAAATTTGGTTTTCAACCTCAACGTTAGAGATTACAATTTCTTTCAATTTTAATGTGTTTATTCTTTCTATATTCCCTTAACAATAAGGCATTAACACATCCAATTGTAAGGAATTCGTATTAGTATCTTGTTTTTATCCTCATCTAATGTTCAAGAGTGAACTGATTAAAACAGGCCAAATACAAAATATTACAATGCTATATTCCAACGACTTAGAATATGAAATTAATAAGTCAACCATTGCCAGTATGAAGTCAAGGGAGAGTTGGGGGGGGGCGTTCTTCTAACAAATGAGAACCCACAAACTCAGTGATTAGTGGCAAAAACAGTCCACATGTTCCAGGTAACGCTACACAATCTGATAAAGAAAGATCCCCGTCTGGAAACCAGGCCAACAGGATTTATCAAGATAAGGTTTCCATCCATACCTCTTGTTAAACAGGCGCAAGCCTCAGGCATCTGGGGAACAAAACGAGTATGTATGCCACTTTTTATGAAGACATACTGATCTAGCGCTTATGGATATTTGTGCGATTGTACTTTTAGAACGGGCGCTGGGAACCCGTTGTCCTTGTACATTAGATGTATTAGGGAGAGCAAGCAGGGAAGAGTGGTGTTCTTTGGACATGACTGACTTGCTATCGGGCTATTAGCATTGGAAGTTTCTTTACATGTACAGATAATTTAAGGTACATCTACTATGCTAAACCCTAAGATAGAAATAAAGCCCTCAAAACCAGCCCTTATCATTTAAATATTCATTAAGACTTCCCTTAAAACCTCTTAAATTAACTACATGTACCACATCTAAAGGCATCTCATTCCAAAGGCCAACCACTCCGTCAGAAAAATAAAGCCGACTTATCTAAAGATGACTCCTACCTTGTCAAAATATATATTTGTGTCTCTAGTTTTATCATTTTCACCATTAAGTACGAAAAGAAATGATGCATCAACACTATCAATTCCCTTAACAATCTTAAACACTTCAATCAGAAAACGATTTTGGAAATATTAACCTGTCCTCGTGTTACAACCATTCTTTCCAACCCAGGTGTCATCTTAGTAGCCTTTCCCTGAACTCTTTCGAACAATTCAATGTTCCTTTCTAATATAAAAACCCCAAGGCTGAACACACAGCACACCAGATGTGGCCTAGCCAACGACTTATACAATAACATTATAACCTCTTCAGATTTATATGCAATATTTCAGTAGATACAACCTAAAATTTTATTTGCCCTACCACTTGAAATATGCAATCACCTCGTGCAAGGCTCATCTAAATATATTGAGAAATTTAGTTCTTTGAAATTATATAACTTTACTCGACGATCAGGAAACTACTAGAAATAAGGACAGATATTAAAATGAAAATCAAACAAAATTATACGACATTACGACACTCTACAGATAAGTTTACAGGCCTATTAAGAGATTACATCAAACAGCCAGATGTAGTGTAATAGATACAATCGCCACCTGAGATGATTTTAATTAAAAGTTATATCCGTTCGATAATAGTACTGCTGCTTATGTTCAAATCCGAATCATAGATTAGTGCACCATTCTTTGATTAATATTACTTGCTTATTAGGAAAGAGTGTAAACATAAAATACAAGTACGTTTATAACCATTGTCTTTATGGGGTCTCTTTAAGATATTCAACCAATACATAATGACATCAATTTATTTTGTTGATTTCACTAATTACCAACAAAAACTGTGGGAGCGCTATAACCCTCGAAAATTCTCTTTCACTATTTGTTACCAGCCAGGTTTAGTTTTCTTTTGATGAAAAAACGTTATGGAAAGGTAGAAACTAGAATGCCTGTATATCATTAGTCAAATGCAATAATCCGATAAATCCCTAGGTGGCAGCACTGCTACATACACTCAGAACTATGGTTTTCCAAGAAAAAGCAAATATGTGGTACTGTATGCTACAGGCCTTTTATAAATTATTCTCACAAGCATCATCTAACATGTCTTGTGTACATTTGTTAAAGCATTTGTTATCAATCGCTCATTATTTAGACTGTGCATTTGTGAAGAAAAATAACAGTTGAGAGTATTAAACATCCAACAAAGTTATATTTTTGTAAATATTTCTCTTCGCTTTACAAGAGGTTTATATCATTCAAACCAAACATCATAAGTCGAAATTATATATTCAAACCTTACAACGGATCCTATACATAAAGCTGTGGAGATTTCTAAAGTATTGTGTTTAGAATACAAATAACAGAATAGAAAAATATGTAAATACTCGATAGTATTTCTTTTATAGTTCAGTATCTTCACTTAAGTTTATGTGGTGCTGTTTCACTAGTTAAAACTAACTTGTTACAATTTAGGATATTCAGATGTTTTATTTTTTATTAAGCAGAAAGCTACACAATAGGTTATCTATGCTGTGCCTATCGCAGCTGTCGAAACCAAATTTTTAGCGTTATAAGCCCTTAAACATTCCGCTAAACCATCAGGGAAGAGGGAATACTGAGATGTAATATTGCCCAAGTAACTATATTAAATACAAAACGGCCTTTAACTTTAGACAAAGCCATTTATTAAATCCCGCGAGGGCTTCACCAGTGACAATACAGATAAGGTTATCACGGCGTAAAGTTATGAGTATGATAAATTACTTTATTTCAAGCTAAAAAGCCCATCTCTTGTTTTTGACGCTATTTGTTTTACAAGTATATCAGATGAATTTTCTGCAGACGCATTTAATAAAATAAGAGTATATATTGTTTACATACATATAAAACCTAAAAATGTCTTAATTATATTCATAGCATGAAAAAAAAGAGTTAATAAACTATAAGAAATATCCAAGTTCTTATCGAATTACATTTATTGTTAAAAAATAAAAAGTTTCAAATGGTATGTGCTAAAACTCTTAGCATTTGATGCATATTGTTAATATACCATAAACATTGTTTATAAGTGAAACAAACATCATTGTTCTAGTTACCATCATATAAAATTTTGAATTGCATCAAACAGTTGTTGCTCAATTTCTCATCATTCTCTGTACTAAAGTGTGCACAACTTATAAATTGTATTGAGTTATTCTCAGTTTGTTTGGTTATCAAGTTCAGGTTTTTGTTTCTGGCTCTTGTGGATATTTTAATAGCTTAAAATGTAATGCATAACCTAATTGTATCAAATGACTCTTGGCATTTTTTTTGTGAGTACTGAAGTCATGTTGTTATTCAGGTGAGAACCAGATATGCATAATATATATATACATACATTAAGGTCGGGAGCAGATCACTCTAATGAATGCTATGATTGTATTGCATACAAATGAGATACCATCATCAATTTAATCCAATTAAGAATTTACATCAGTCAGTCCTTCACTTGTTATTATCGTCATAAATCCACTAATCGTGTAATTATACCTATCTCTTCTAAGGAAAGTCTCGTATTTTCCTGCTTTACGAATAGACTTGAAATCTAGTTCTAGTTACTAAGACTATCATAAAATACCCACTCTTCTCTGAGTGGGTTAAAAGGTCCAATTATGATTTACAGAGGCCCTATTCTACCAGTCAAGTTCCTCCATTATTTCCATTTACTTTTATAGCTACCCCATGGGAGTTCATACCCGTAAAAAACCGTTTTGACATCCGCCCGCAGTTCCTGATGCAACGAATTTGTTATTATATATTTATTTTGATATCAACATTTGTTTAGATTAAGTTTATATTTTAAAACATGCGTAGCTTATACTGTTAAATATGTATTTCGAAACTCCCGCCTATTCTCTAAAGTTGTAGAAGATTTTCGAGAGTAAAAATCAACAATATATGTATATACGTAACCGCTTAAATGTAGCTCAGTATTGTTACGTAAAACTGAAATTTCTAGAACGCTTCCACATGCCTATAAATAAAACCAACGCGACGCGCTAAAAGAGTTATCTATTATTAGTCTGCTATAATCAGTGTGCTGTAAACTTCGGAAGCTATAACTGTGATTGTTATAACGCTTATCAATCAGAAAACT
>NW_013665894.1:0-22635 GCF_000517525.1 Limulus polyphemus
CAAGGTTTTGTCAACTTATAACAGTTCTATAAAATGCTCAAACATTTTAATGAATGCTTGCAAAATAACTTCGATACTTAAAAGAGTTTATATTTTATTACTTTCTTTTCGGTGCTGTTTTATACACATCAGATGATGACAAAACCTTGTCGAAACGTTGTACATTTGCTGTCATGTTAAACTTATATTAAAGTTTTTCTTCATTACCCATTTAAGCCGTCTCCAGCCATTATTAGTCTCAAAGTGGGTTCCTCGTCATCGAATTTAGATTGGGGGTAGTTAGTATATATAAGATGGTCACAACGTGACAAGTGAATGAGTAATTGAATGTATGCGGACAAAATATTGTTGGCCACGTGAGACGTGAATTATAGTGTTTGTTATAGAGCGACTGTTGAAATTAAGTGTATTGTAAAGTTATATTCGGAAAGAATAAACCAGTTTTATTTAAGAAAGGACTTGTGTCGCTAAAGTTTCGTCGGAGCGAATTTACGGAAAATTAACTAACGACTGGAGGCGTAACAAAGTATACAATTAAACTTGCCTCCTTAAAGTAACTTCAATCATTAAATGAATATAAATATGAAAAATCACTGTATATTGGTAATAAATGATTATAGTTTAAATTTAATTTAAGGTGTGATTTCAGCATTGAAAATAATATAATGCGTGTCACGTAACTAAAGTTTAGGTCTTATAATGTAAAATAGTATGTTTTTTTTATAAAATGCGGAATATTTATTTGGCGGTGCTGTTGTTCATGATAAAATGCACAAGAGCTTGTAGTTTTATATAGAGAGGTGTGAGGAACATGGCTCCGGAGGTGATGGTTTTAAGAGATCAAAATATCAAATGGTTTGAGGTTTTGGGGAAAATTGGGGTCACAGCTGCAGCTCACCCATTTGACTATGTCAAAATATTAATTCAGGTCAGATACGTTTTATAATCTTAAACTTAAAGTTTTATATAGCAGTCGGTGAATACTGGTCTGTGGCAACTGACTAGTAGTAGCACTTATGGTTTGAATTTAGTTTGAAATTATGGCAACGATAAAGCTGTAAACAGCAGTCTAATACTACTAATATTATTAGTATTACTAGTACTCGATTGCCACTGACTGAATCTGACAATACTAGTTATAATATTTGGAAAATACAAGTGGTAAGATTTAGACTCGTCAGAATATGGAGTACTAGAGTAAGAGTGTACGATGGTCTGACACAGTAGACATGAAAAGCATACACTTTAAAAGTTTAATTTTGAGGAATTTCGAATAAATATTATTAATTCAACAACTTATCTTTTAGATTGAGCTCAATAAAATTGAGAAAAATATATAAGGTAAAATAACGATGAAATGCATTTGTGAAACAAGAATTGAGTATCTACTTTCTATTTAAGTTTTACTGTGGTTAATTGTAATGCACTTGAATATATATACATACATACATATATATATACACACACACACACACACATGTAGAAACAATTGCAAAGTTTCTGATATTCATGGTATTTATGATGTGAAGCAGAAGTACATAATTAAATAATAATTATGCATTTTGCTAGAAATTACTTGCAAACACAGAGCAAGTAAAAGTTTGTTTCGGTGATACTTTAGTAGTTGAAGTTGACAAGATTTCATAGTGGGTATATCATTATATGTAAGTTGGTTCAGTATAAAATTATGCCAATACACACAACTTGAACAAAGAAGCATTATCAGCTAAAAATGCTATGGACAGTTGCTAGCTTACAGTTTTGGGACAATTCTAATTAAATCAACATATTGATACTTTCTAATGGAAAGTAGGCCAAGAGATATTATTACAAAAAAACGGAAACATTGTTCGTTTAACATAAAAAAGTATAATGAGTAACAGTAACAAACAAATAGATAAATAAAACAGAGGTATCTAGCACTTTAAATCATCAATGAATTAAAAACTGCTAAAATGAGCCTTAGGAAAAATAATAAGGATCACAACATTTCACTCTGTTAATACATCATCATCAGCACAATAAATACACTGAGGTAGGGTGGCCATATCAAGTTGAAATGTTGTGGTATTTTATGTTTTTTTTTCTAAACAATGTTTTATGTTTTCAATTCTGTTAAAAACTAATAAATGCAAACCATACTAAAACAATAGATCCCATACCATTAGATTGAAAATATTCTTTTTGAACTGCAAGTGACTAACTTTTATTATGACCTGCAAAGTCAGGTTATGACTTTTAAACTTAAAATGTCATTAGAACATTTGTAATGTGTCATTAAAGTTAAACGTGTTAATTTATAGATTAGACAGCAGTTACAATATTATATATATAATTAGTTTCATGTTTGTAGTAGGTAATTATAGCATTCATATTTGAACATCTTTATTAAAAATAATAAAGAAATTTATTTATTTTATTCATTCATGATGTCAGAAAAACGCATAGGTTCAAGAAGTCTTAACATAAAATGATAAAGGGTTATAGGGTTTTTATTGTTTTATTTTATTCAAAATTTTTGCATATTGCACTATATAATATGTAACCTAAAATAAAAAAGGCACTTGTTATTTGCATACATTTTTACTCTTTAAGTGCATAATTTTATTCATATTCCTGTAAAATTAAATGCTTTTACTACAACTACTATAAGGGCCATGAATTGTGAGAACTGACCCATTGTTTTTCGGAGATGTGACTAAACTGTTGCAGAACAGCAGGCCAGAATTAAGTTAATTTATTAGGTGAACATTTTTGTTAAATATTTATGGATATCTTATTATTTGTTTATGGACACGTTTTATTTTTATTTGGTATTTTTTAAATTATTATAGGGAGAAAAAGTGATGATAATACTTTAAAGACCTATGGAAACCTTAAATAAAAATATTACTAAGATTTTCAGCAAATGAATGTAAATATAGGTAGTTTATTGATAAGGAAGCTCTGTCTCCCGAGATATGGTAATCAGGTGTATAAGGGAAGTTTGGGTACAGTGGGTATTTTAGGTGGTTTAACAAACAAATTGGTTAAGAATTAGGAAGTTATTTTTCCAAAGAAATACATAGGGTAGCAGTTTTGAAGGAGAATGCTTTGTATGGAAGTAATTTCTTTGTGAAGGGCTAAATAGGATGAGGTAAGTTTGTAGGCTGTATTTAGTAGACAGAGAATAAGAATGTGTTTGAAAGAGAAGGGTATGAAACTGTCAAACTGAGTGAAATAACTAGTAAATGTGTTTTTACGATAGATAGAAGTAGAAAAGCCATTAGCATCATGATTAACATCCACAAAGGAAATAAGAGGTGTTTGTCCCAATTTCATGAGTGAAGTATATAGAACGGTGTTGTGAATTAAGATAGTCAAAGTAGTTTATGTATTTTTATACATAATTGTATGTTCAGTATTTTTATTACTAAATATTTAGTACTTATATCACTAAACAATGTACTTAGATATACATGGTACAGGAATATCATAATTACAAAGCCTTATTTGTTATTGAAGAAAGTTACATCAGTGAAAGATGCAACAGTACTATATATATATATACATATATATATATATACACACATGATGTAATAATTGTTTCTATAAAATACCATATTTAATTATTGCCTGAAGTACAAAAAGTAAAAACAGGTAAATTTAAAAAATTGGTTGACTTGTGATTTGATAAACATGATATTAGTCATGATGCATGCTTTATGAGTTGCTAATGCCATATCTAGTGTTTAGTAATACATTGTATAACTTTGTTTTCAAACGTTTTTGTTCACAGACTACTTGAATTTTATTTTCTTATCTTTGTGGGCCACAGTGTAATATATATACTATGTTACCATATCTTTTCTGTAATTGTGCAAACTTCCCATGAATCATCTAAAGGAGGTCAGCAGACCACAGATTAAGAACTGCTGGTATAAGGGATGGTTTCATGAACAGTATATATTTTGTATATTGTTCATGATACAGGCTGATGTTTCTGTGATTGCTTATTTGTTCAATGGTACCTGCTTGGTTTTATAAGTTTTTAGAAATGTTTGAGGCCAGATTTGCATACATGTATATAAATGATGAAAAACTGAAAGATGGATCATCATTGTTGATTTATTAGTGCTCAAAAAATCTAGCATGTAGATTCTTCTTCACTTGACATCATTCCCATCTAGATTTGGGGTCAGCTCCTCTGGTATTTTGTATTAACCAAGAATATTTACACTCAGGTGGCTGGCCGCTACAACAACCCTAAAGGGCAGGCATGTTAGGTGATGGAGAATCAAACCCACAACCTATATGTTGCTCAACTTGTATGCTACACTGCAAGGTTTTGTCATGATGCACATTTGTCAGGTAGAGTATAATTGGATGTGGTAGCTGGTGAGGCTCCAGAAGTTTTAATATATTAGGATGTCAAGAAATCAATGTCGTGTTTTGGAACATTTTCATTACCCCCCCCCCCCAAAGTACCTCACGTGTAATAATTAAACATCACGTTAGTGTAGCCTATATAATGTGTAAAGTTTAGTATACTCTAATCCCTTATAGTGATGGCACACGATGAGACACACATTTGGCATGTAATGCTCTTTGAATACATGAAGGGAAACAACACCTCTATAGCCACAAAGAATATCAAAGAAGTTTATGGAAATGTTTTTAACATTCATAGGTGTCAACGATGGTTCAGCAGATTTCGTTCAGGTGACTTTAGATTTAAAAACTGTGATGGTAGGGGCTGACATGTTGGAATTAATATTGATAGTCTGAATACGCTTGTTGAGTCTAACCCACGGCAACACACTCATGAAATGTCCTTAAAGAAGGTGTTTAAGTGGCTCACAAATTCTCCGATGATCTTCTTTTCCAACGTGTGAACATTGCTTAGTCTCTTCTGGCGCGTAATGCACATGCACCAATTTTGGACAGAATGAAAAATGGATTCTCTGTGTGAATATTAAATGCCAAAAACAATGACTCAGTCCTAGACAAAAAACACTTCCGACCCCAAAACCTGGACTCCATCTGCAGAAAGTGATGTTTTGCATTTGGTGGGACATCAAAGGAGTAATTCATTTCAAACTCCTCAATCCACAGTGAACTCTCAATGCACAGATCTATAGTCAGCAACTGGAATGTTTAAATCAAGCCCTTCATCAGAAATGCCTTTCACTAGTCAATTGGAAAGGTGGTGTTCTTCTCCACAACAATGCACATCCACATGTGGCATCTTTGATGCAACACAAGATTATGGAGTTGGGTTGGGAAGTTCTCCCCCACACGCCATATTCTCTAGATATGACACCATCAGATTACCATCTTTTTCGTTTGCTGCAACACCATCTTAATGGGAAAATGTATGCAAATGTGAAAGGTGTTAAAGAGGACATCAACATGTTTTTTTGCTTCAAAGCAAAGTGATTTCTTTAATCAGGGCTTTAACAACCTTATTGTAAGATGGAAAAGCATCATCAAAAAAGAATGGAGACTATTTCATTTAATAAATATTTTGTTTTGATATATAAGTTGTTTGCGGTTTTTTCATGTAAAAAAATAACATTAATTTCTTGATGACCTAATGATTTACTCATCCTCTGTAATGTGGTTTCTTTTGATGCTTGAGGCTCTATGCTTTATCCATGCAGAATCTACAAATGTTATGGAACTTCATTACTACCAAATACATATACAAATCTATTTGAAATAGAAAGTTAATTTGTTTACTTGTGAAATAGGAAATAAGATGAGTTAAATATATGTCATACTTATAAAATAGCAGGAAGTAGTATGGTAAGACAGTTTGCTAGATGGGACAAACAAGTTTGTTTTTACTCTGCATGTTAGTTGATTTAAGAAATGCTGTGCCATAAGAAAAGCTAACCAAGATTGAGGAGTTAATAGAAATTCTCAGGCAGCCTTTTAAGGAATGTTTTTAGGATTACAGTGGATTAGAAAATTTGTAAAACAGCACAATATGGAAATAAACATGTTTTTTTCAGAACTTAATTTGCTGCTTAACTTTTGTGGGATAGGTTTCCAGAGTTCAGGTAATGGTTCATTTGTCTTTGAATGCACACAGTAAAGAAAATTGTATCTCTTGTGTCTTAGGATACACTGAATGTGTTTACTGGGGAGAGTTCAGTAATTTGTGCAGAAGTATCAAGGAGGTGTTCAGATTTTGAGTTAAATGTGATCCATGTGGGTTTTAAACTAGATGAAGTTTATAGATTTTGTAACCTTTGTACAAAAACATAAACTACATATATAATATGAAATTAATTATGTTAAATGCAATGAATTGTGTATTGTCAATGGTAAGGATATACTGTCCAATCAGTAGTTACTGGAAGATTGAATTATATATATATTGAATACTTCTGAAGATTTTTATACTACACCTGAAGTCTGAGGATAGGGTGTAGAGGATTGTTTTAATAATTTCTGTATTGAAGAGCATTGTAGAATTTATTCAGTTTTAGACATAGGGTTTAATTTTGAGATATATAAACATAAACTTATTACTTTAGGTTTTTCGTGGGGTTTAAAGAGAATGCTATAGCAGCAATTGATACACAAAATAATTTTGCATAGAAGATGTAAAAATGTGCATAGCACTGTAGCAGCACATGGCTGACATGGTATATTAGATACATGCAATCCAGAAAAAAATACAGTGTCAAATTACTTGAATCTTAAGAAAATGTTCAAAAGACAATCTTTTTTAAAAAATGTTAATACTGTTCATGACAAATGACAGCTAACTTTAGTGTATTCAAGTTTTTAGTTAAAACACTATCAGGTGATTGATCTTTACTCTAGACAACCTGAACATGATTATGGTAGGGTTAACTACACCAGATATTCACTGCTCTTTATTTAATACTTTGGACCCTTATTTTCTTTCAGGTTTCTGAACAGGAATTTTTGAATGTTGGGAAATATTTATGGTCAACACCAAACATTTGAAGCCTTACCAGGGAGGCCCATAGATACTACCCCTGGGAAATTTTCATGTGTTTGAAAGCAAAATAGTGTATTTTAGCATTGTGGGAGGAAAAAAATTGACAGCTTGTCACTAATATATATACATACATGCCATTTTTATGTAAGTATATTAATCAGTAAATCTAAACATACATATCTCAGATCACACTTATTATTCTTCAAATCAGTTGATATTTTTCATAAGTTTATCTTGACTTCAAAGTAGGGAATAAGAATATAAATTTAATGTAATGTGTCACAGGCATAACATGTGTTACAGTACAAGTCAATTCATCTGCATACATGCAACAGTGAAATTCAATGCTGTTCAGAAGGTTAAAGGTAACAAACTTTCCATCCATCTGATTGGCTGTTCATAACCACATATTCACACAAAATAGTTGCTGAACACATGTATTGATCCAGTCATTCCTGGAAATCAAAGCTCAAGAAACTAACAAACATCAGCCCAGACAACAAGACATAAGAACTGTGATATATACCTTACACAGTCAAAATGTGTGCAAAATCAATATTTTTTGTAACTTATTATTTACAAACTAGCTACATTTAACAACTTTTATTGATGTTTGATTGCTGGGTGCATGCATAGGGAGTATTGGGTAAACATGTCCACCACCAGCTGTCATAGGTAGAACCCTGCTTTCATTGCTTCCCTTAGCTTGTATGTCAGATACTTTGCTTTGCTTTTTTGCCACTGATTGGCTCATTCAGCTCACTTGGTTAGAACTTTGAGTATTTACATCTAGATATTGATTTTAAGGCACCTGTTGTTGGTTGGAAAGCCTTGATTTTAATATTTTGAATATTTTTTTTAGATTTATAGATAAAAGGGTTTGTTAGATCTGTAAGTAATGTAGTTTTATTTTTCCTTCTTAGATTGGTCATGAACCTCTTCCTCCTTATCCTTCACACACACTATTTGGAAAACGTGCACTTGCTTTACCAGGAGCTATAAGATATAGTAAGTTGTAGTTATTTTTTTAAAGTAATCTGATTCATAGATAAAACTATGAATGTTACTTTATCATTTTGTTTTCTTGTTTTTAACCAATTTCTTTTGCAGAAAAAAATGTACAGTTTGCATATGTGCAGAATATAAGGAGCAGGAGCTTGTATTTTTAATGGGAATTTGATTATGTACATCTTTTTTTATCTATTCATATTTTAATGTTCTTTTGAGCTTAATCTTTACATGCATGCAGGTTTGCATCAGTCATCATTTGTGTGTCTGCTTGTTACAGTCATAATTAAAATGATAATTAGATTTTATTGTTTTTTTAGATGAATTTATTGTATGTTTATTGTTTTTTTCACACAATGCTAATACTGTTTGCTTCTCTAACCCATTGACTGCAGATTCACCATATAAAGTACGGTCAAAGTCAAGCAGTTGAATGCAAGTGTGCCATATAAGGTATATGGCTTGCAAAAATTCTTCCTCAGTTTAGAGCAGCCACAGTTAATGAGTTAAAAACTGTATTTAGTAATAAGCACACGAAAGTCAATATCTTTTAATAATGACTCATCAAGAGATTAGAGATTCAAAACTACAAATGATTGTTCTTAGTTTTGCACTTCAGTGATGTTCTATAACATACTATACATGTACATAATGCATATGATTAGCTGTTGCCCTGTTCTGTAATAAACAGATACATATCTTTATATAGTAATAAGAATTTCAGACTGTGATACTTGTTTCTCCACAGAACAATTAGCTAGCACTTTGGCACTACTGATGAAAAGAATTTGTGCATGTGCCAAACCACTGAAAGAGCTGTCACTCCTCCATGTAATAATTTGTATTGCACTATTCTGTATTGCAAGCAAAACTAGACTATACTTCTTCATCAACAGGACAACACAACCTTTTTGCATAGTACTCCCCTTGAGCAGATGTGTTAATTCCTTAAGCCTTTTCTTACACTGCACTGCACTTAAATTGTAAACTGAAAGAAAATTCAGCCAAAGTTTCTAAGAAGATTGATTATATGTCCTACGTTCTTCATCTCAGACCCATGACTGATGGTCTTCTGCTTCTGTAGCTTCTGCTGAGCCTGCCATATCTTTGGACAATTTTGACTAGCTCTTCCCACTTGCCTTTGCTTGTGGTTCTTCTATATGAGACAAGGATCAGGTAACTTCACCTTCATCCTTTCCTACTCTGATAACTCAGATATGTGACATTCTTTCTTCTACTTCAGTTCTTTCAGCTGATTCATGGGTGAGGTTATTGCATGTGGCTCAAATCTTTGACTTTTTGTACCCCCATTTGATATTTGTGCTTATGCAGATTATTTTTATCTCGGTTTCATCTTGGCTCTCAGTTTTCATGTGATCCCTGACCTTGAGACTCCTGCTCTGTTGCTTATTGTTGAGACTCTCTTTTCTTAGAGCTCCAGTCTGTTGAGAGAATCTGGTTAGGTTGAGACAATTAATCTGCCACCAAATTCATCACCCCCAGAACATGGCAAGCTAATAGAATGATATGATAGGAGTGGGCCCAATATAGAAGATCTAAGATCTAAAAACCAAGTGGCCTGGACCGAGAATTGTTGAAGTGAAGCAGGACAATTTTGCCCCTCAATAAGTCTAGACTTGGAGACATCATCATTTGAACAACAAGAAGGTCTAAAACATTGATGTGGAGGGAAGCCTCATCATCTGTCCATAAGCCCTGGAATTCTTGACCATTGAGATATGCACCTCATCAATGAAGCGAGGCTTCCATAAAATGATGGATCTCTAGATGAGGTGGCAGCAGGGGAACACTGATCTTAGTATCGTTTCGATTGAACCGCCATTCGAGATCAAAGGTGTTGATCCAGAAAAGAAGACTGGGTGACCAGTGGCTCACTGTTCATGAACCACTGATTGCACAGAGATCACTGCAGGGATCTCATGGATTTGTCCAAAGGAAAGAGGGATTCGAGTGATGCCCACATCCCTAAAAGAGAAAGAACCATCTGTGCAGTAGGAGAAGGAGATACAAATAAGAGTCAGACTGCCTGTTCCATAGAGTTGAGCTGGATGGGTGTTAGCTGAACCCAACTGATATATGTGATGAAAAAAAAACACCCAGATGGATGATATATTGTGTTGGAGAGAGATGTCTTGGCTGTGCTAAGAAATTCCACCTTAGTTGCTTTGAAAATCAGTATCTGGGTGTGATGTCCTGCCAATTGATGAGATTTATGCCTGCAGTAGCCAGTCATCCATGTACTGGTGTGTGCATGGGCTCAGGAAATTAAAGCAACAAGAAACGGTTTGTACAATTTGGCAGAACACATATTGAGCCGATGCTAGCTCAAAGGGCAGAACCCTGAAAAGCAGCACCTGACCTTTTTATTTTTAGAAATCAAAGAAGAAGAAGAAAAAAAAGATACAAAAACCCATTGAGTAGCCAGTATTGCCTTACAGGGAATACTTTTATTTCCTAAAAATTTGCATCAAGTAGGGGATAACAAATCGTGTTAAACCCATCTGCTTGTATTCAGTGCTCACTGTTCAGATAAAGTTTTCTTTAAGAATCTTTCAGCAATATATATATTTTTCATTACCTTCCTAGCCATATGTGAAACAAAAATAGAAAAAGTGGCTAATCAACCATTCAACAAGACAGTTCCTGTTGTCCATGTTAGTGGTTACCCAATGCACATCTCTCATTGAAAAATATCTTATACAAATAAGATGATTCCAGTTTGTTCTATGCATGCATTTCTGGTGTTCCTATGCACACTCCTTCCCAATCTCTTTTAGTGGAATGGTAGAATCCTTGATTCTCCAGTACCAAACTTGTGAGGGGATCGATAAAGTCACCCTTTGGGTTTGTGTAATCCTTTTGGTATGAGACTGAGTGGACACAACTCGCAGGTAAAAGTAAGGTAGGGGTTACAACCTGGAAGAATAGTACAGGTTTCCCAACACTAAAAAACATACCATTCCTGAACCTGTATATCATAGTAAGTACTTCTCGCATTGTGTATGGCTTGACATTTGCACACTTATCTTCCATTGTCTGACTACCCTTTGGGATATATAGGACGGTTGAGCAGCCTTCATGTTCTGCCAATTTTGTGATACTTTAGCAAAAAACAGGAAGTTCTTTTGATAGAAACTTTCTGAACAACCACTTATGCTAAACAAAGAGTATTCCCTACATTAGATGTGTACTCTCTATCACTAAGTGCTGCTCTCACAAGATTCTTTCCAGATTTGTTGTCCACTGTAGTGGGCTGCCCTTCTGGACTGGGATGTTAAGGTTGTTCTTCACTGCTTCACTTTGTCTCTGTTCGAACAACCTTCCACGTGCTCCTTGCTTCACATTTCCCTTAAGACTTATTTCCTTCTCTTCTTAGCCTGTGGATGTTTGAGGTCTGATTTATTTGCTGTCGATGTTTCATGTACTCATTATCGTACTACTTATATTCCCCTTTATCCGGATCACTCTTTCCTCCCAAAACTTTCAGCAGCTAGGGAAGGTAACTCTTATTTTTTGCCGATTTCCCTTCCTTCCATTTCCCACCTTTATCCTAGGCCTGATCTGGATAGACTTCTATGTCCCATACATGCTCTTCACTGTTATATTGCCTGCATGGCTTCCTTCCGTGATGCCCATTCCTGCCTCTTTATTCCTTGGCAGCCATCCTATGTTCATCTTTCTCATTCCACTCTCACCATTTGGGTTGGCTTTTGATTCGATTGGCTTATTATTATTTATCATCTTCTTCCTGTACTTTATTACAGGTGTTTTCTGATCAAGTTCAACACCTTACAATTTATCTGACGTCTCATCTTCGTTGTCCATCGGAAGAAATTCTTCAATTGGACATGTGGGCTACACCAAATACACTCATCTCTCACTAGTTGCATAGAATCGAGGCTTTGTCCTCTTCAGGCTATTGTCTTCTGCCTATAGCCATTCTTCAGACTTTAGTGAGACTTTGACTGAGTAAGTTAAGTCTTATTATTCATTATTTTATTTTCCGGGGCCTTATTTCACTTTTTATTATTATTATTATTACTCATTGTCATGATCCAACTCTGTGGCGAGTGGTACCTGACCAGGTATTTTTTAAACTGTTTAAATCTGCACTGTCAAGCCATGTGAACTTGCATATTATAATTTCATAGGCCATGCAACACGCACTGTAGAGATGGGGTGTTCCACAAGATCGCATGTAGGTTTATCCTCCTGATAAAATTGCTTCATAAGTTTACCTGTTCCGGACTGTACCCACCCATGGAGTACATGGGTAAAGCAGAAGGGAATAGCTGCTTATCTCTGCATGCCTTGTATTGAATAAATTGGTATGGCCACCCATGGCACTGTCTCAGATGTTATCATTCCTCCAGACTCTCCACAACGTTTTATCCCTCTTTTCTTCCAGTAGAGTTTGAGAGTCCTTACCACTTTCCAGTTCCAAGCCTCTGGGGTGGTGGACCATGGAGGCATCCTCCTGAATGGATTAATGAAATACCAAAATAATATAGAAATGATTATAAAATTATTCAGTTGAGAGTAGGGTGATGGTGTTCTACTGGTGTAGATGACATGATATCCTCCAATAAAAACAAATGGGAGTGAGATGTCAAAATTGCAGTTCACCCCTTCGATTGGGATCCCTCATCCTACCCCCACATGGATGTCAGTTCCCAGTGGCTGGGTTTTGGATTTAGAGTAGAACCAATCAACACTAGTCCTCACAAGTCCTCTAGGTATTTATTAATTTACTGTATTGGAAGTTATAATTTTCCTATACTGAAAATGTATTTCCAATAGGTATTTACCTCCTTCCACTCTTCCTCCTCACTGAAAACCGGTGCTTCCATTTTCTGCCAAAACTTGAAGTGATGGTTAGGTAGAATTGAATAGTGGGAGTCACATGCATAATGAGAGTATGTTGCACTCTTTATGGTGGAGAAGAAAAGCTTGTGGCATGTGTAAACAAATTTTCTGCATATAGAGAGCAGCACTAAACAAGAATACTTATATGAATAGGGGTAAGTACCTATCAGAAATATGTTTTCACTATAGGTAAATTATAATTTCGGTAAAAGCAAATGGCCCCTAAATGATGCTGGTGGCAAGATTTTTGTTGAAAACTATGAGATAGTTGGGCTTTTAAATGATCTCTTCAATTTTTGTAAGATAATATTCCTGACACTGAGCATTTTATAGGAAATTTTGGAATTGATCTGAGTGATTTTAGGAAATTAGTAAAGTATGTTAATAAACTTTTGGATATTCTTAGTTGTAAAGAGGATGGTGAAGTACTACAGAATGACTTGGATCAATTGATAAGTTGGACAAATATTTGGCAAAGTAAAGCATTTGGATTATAAGTTGGATCACAATTTTAATATAGTTAGAAATCCACTAAATAGTATGACTGAAGAAAAGGATTTTGGTATATTGGTGAACATGTAACTTAAGTCATTGAGACAGTGCTCCATCACTAGTAGTAAACCTAACACAATTTTAAGGTGTATTTGTAAACATAATGAATAAATGATTATGAGTCAAAACAGGTAATTATCTCTATACAAGTCACTAGTCAGGCCTCACTTGGAATGTTGTGTATAGTTTTAGTTTATGCTTATTTAACAAAGGTTATTTAGTTATTGGAAAAGATTCAGAGGATAACTACTAGAATGATTCAGGGTTGAAAGGGTTATCTCATAGGGGTAGGTTAAGATTTCTTAGCTTATACACTGGATGTCACATATTATAATCACTTTGGGACACAGTTGTGTTGATAACAATAACTGAATGATAACGTTAACCGATGAAATAAAAATTCAGCAGTAACAGTAATGTTTATTGATATAGGGTAGCAAACATAAAAGTTTGAAAGCTGGATTTTTATGTTTATTGACATATTTAAAAACAATTAAAGAAAGGAAAAACAATTAAAATAAGAATTAGAAAAATTCATTTAAAGTTGACTGTTTCCAATTTATTTAGAGCAATTCATTAATAAAACTTTATTATTCATAATTAATAAACTCGCCTGATCTGTGCTGTATGCCGCTCTCTGCTGCATCATTGGTCTGTTTACATGAGCATCTTGTTCACGAACATTAGTAAACCAAAGTTTTAATGATGATTCAACCTGGTCATCTTTTCCACTGTGCTTTCTCTTACAGTTTATATTTTCATTCTGTTTTGCTCCTCTCTCAATGTCAACTTGATTGTTTAAAATTTTACACAAAAGAGGATGGGGAATTTTTAATTGCACTGCTGCATTACGCTGCCCCATTTTCGGTAACTTATCATAGCGTTCTAAAATGGCAACCTTTTCTTTAATGGTTAGATCTTTACATTTCTTATGCTCTTCTATTATTAAAGAGGGTTAACAAAAATTGAAAATTGTGGGAGCACTGTCTTTCACAAAGGAACGAAAACAACTATACTGTAATTATGGAAAGGAAATGCAAGAGCATAGGGAATTTTAATAACAACTTAGCCACGCCCTATTTTATGGTTAACCTTCTTCAGGTTGCTTGACTTTGAGATGGTTAAGCTGCTTAAAAGTGATAAAAAATGAAGCACTGATTACAATAAATGATGTTTTTCCTATGTATTTTTATACGTTTGGTCAGGGCCTAGTAATTCTGATGATAACATTATCTGTGATCACAATTAGTGGCATCTAGTGTATTTAGTTGAGAAAACTAGGCTGAAGGTGATCTTATTGAAATGTACCAAATTATGTGGGGCATTAATAGGATAAAGGCCTCTGATATGCTTGTACTGTATTCTACTATTCTGAAGACTATGAGATGAGTTGATAAAGTTTAAATTTGGAAAAGACGAGCTACTCTATAGTTAAGCTGAGTGAATGGTTTATGGAATTTGTTGCTATTAGCAGTTGAACTATACAAAAGTTTTAAGAGGGGAATTGATGAGTTACTGAAAAATAAAGAATTTTATTGGTTTAAGTTTTTGTTTTTTTCAAGATTGGTCTTTCAAGGACAGCCTTGAAAAACCAGATAATCTCTTGTTGTACACATGCCTGCTCCTTTACTTTTACACCTTACATTTATTTAACAATTTCAGAACAAAAAAAATCAGTATTTTCAGAGTTTTTACAAAACTATTATAGTTGAAAGTATCATCAGTGATCTTAATTAATCATGATGCAAAAACAACTGTGAACTCAATAAAAAAAATTGGTGTAGACAATTTTAGCATTGGAAATAGTTTTAATAAATTCTTAAACTCCATAATCAGTATTGAAGTTGTAATTTTTTTATTAACTAATATTGCAAAATTACAAATATATTTTAATTTTGATTAGTAGTATATATTTTTAAAATGGGAATATTACCTGTTTCTTGTAATGTTTATGTTTATCATGTTTTTTATAGTAAAATATGTGTCCAAAGTGGATGGAGTATGGGGACTTTATCGTGGGTTAGGACCTAGAATATGTGGAAATTTGGTCAATGGCATTATTTATACCACAATATCTCAGGTAAAATTAATTGCAGGATGCATTTTTTGTTTTTGATTTGTGTGTATGGTATTCAAAGCAGTATATATGTGTACAGATTATATGTTAATTCATTTGTCAGAAAAACCAACAGCTTGTAAAAATGATGAAGTCTCTCGTGCTTGGATTATAGGGATTTAATAGATATTTTATGTTGAATACGTAACAAAAATTACTTTATGACATAGATATCTAGTAAAGTGGTTATTCCAGAATAGTAATTAGAACATAATTTGTCCAGGTTTCACTCTAAATATGATATGCAAAATGGCTTTTTTTTGTTAATTTGCCATTTTGTATTAATAAATAGAGCACACCAACCCTTAGTATTAGTAAAATAAAATTATATCTTTCTTTTTTATCTGGAGAACCATTGCAAGTTAATAATAAAGACTACTGTATTTGAAATATACATGTACAAATACCTAAATAACTGCGTAGATTTATTTTTGTATTATATTTCTCTATAAATAGAATATAGTTCCTAGAATTTATGTCAGATGTCAGAAGCACAGTGATCATAAGGAATTTGGGTTAACAGATATTCATCAGAAGTCTCAAGTATCTGCAAAATGGAGATTTGGGACTGTTAAGCAAAGAATAAATTGGATACATACAGTATAGGAAAACAGAAAACACAAGTGTAATTTGAAACAAAATAAACTGTTTTATTGCCCAAAGTGGTCAGACTCTTTCTCATTGTTGTCTGGCTACAGGGGATAACAAGAGGAAGGTCTAGAACAGTAGCACAAAATTTATTTATGGTACCCCTACTTCTAAACATGCATTTTGTTGCACCACCTCCCTCATTGCACCTCATGTAATCTATTTCAATATATACTGTGCATGTCATTTTCCCATGCTAATTATTGCTACTATAATACTTAATACTGTAATGTTTGTACAGTAGTTTTTGAAATGTGTTTTTAAATTTTTTATCTTAAAATATAATTTATATGCTTCTATAGTCATAGTTGTGTTCACCTCACAGTTTGTGCACTACAAGTCTAGAGCCTAACAGTCCAAAATCAAGACAACAAGAGATCAAACTATGGAAATACCTGGCTTTAAAAAAATACTCTAATGAAATAAAGAAAGTCAGATATCCCACAAGTCCACATGTTTCATGGTTCTGTCAGTGATCTGTGTGCAGTCTTAAGACAAGCCATGTGTACACATTTCTGTATTGGCTTTTCAATAGGCTACTTTCCAAGAAACACATGTACATTAGCTTGAGACTTAAGAACAAAAGTTGCAGTTTGTAGCCTTTACCTGTGTAAAAGGATTAGCATGCATTTATGACTTTGAGACATATGTTTAACACAGTTGTGATTAACTACATGCAGAAGCTGCATGAAAATATAGAAAAATATTGTATGAATATATCTGAAAATAAATATATTCTATGCTTGTTATGGAATGATGAAATTCTTGACTGTTTCAGTCATTACAGTCACCAACCTAGAAAAGCCAGGATTTAGAGAATTTGAAAAAAATTATCCCAAATTCTGGAAAAGCCAAGGAATATTTTAATCTCAGAACTTGCTGTTTGGCTATGCTAGTTATTGGTTTATTCTAATATAAAATAGGTCAATTGCTATTATTTTATTTTGTGATAACTATCCAATGCAACCATGATTATATTTGATAAATAAAAGAGATTAAATATAATTTTACATGAAAAAACTGATAAGTTAAAAGATACTGTGTGACCAGAACTTGCACCCAGGACTTCTGGCTAAAATGGTCAATGCTCTAAGAATGAGATATCCAAGAGTACAAGCTGTCTTCTTCTCTGTTCACATATGAGGACTCTAACTATGAGCATGATCATTGTACTACATTATGATAGTCACTCCCAAATCAATTATACAAAGTCTATCACACTTGCATTTTAATTTTACATTCTGTTAAGATACAATGAAAAGACTATTTGATATTAATTTTTATGAATAAAAATGTAACAGTTTACTTGTACCATCAAGTTGTAATATTCTTGTTTAAAGATCTATTTCTATGTCACTGTTATCTCATATAAGTATGTTTGGAAATTTTTATTACCATTAATTAAATAGAATTATAATGAATTTGAATATTTCTAAGTATTAATTTTGTATAAGTAAAAACACACTAAATATCATGTGTAAAAAAAACTAAGTTAAATTTATTTCATATCTATATTTAGCAAAGTACACATACATAATTTTTTTGTTTATTTCTACTGATGATTATTTTTAGAAGATCTTAGAACTGTTATGTGAATTTAAGTTACAATTTACCAATTGAAGAAATTCACTTATGCATTTTTCCTATTGATATGCTTGCTTGAATTCTATACTATCAATTTGTGTGACTTAATTTAGTAGTTGTCCATTGTAGATATATAAAGAGATAAAAAAAGATTATATCTTTCGAAGATACTTAAGCCTTTTGGGTCATTTTCTCTTTCGGTACAAAACTTACTTGAATTGTATACTATCGATTTGTGTGACTTAGTTAGGTAGTTTTCCACTGTGTGTATATATATATATATATATAAATGAAAATTATATCATTCAGAGTTACTCAAGCAAAAACTATCATAGTTGGAGGAAGTGAGATGTATGATAAAATTACTGATTTACACTTTGTATGTAACACTAGGATCTTTTGCCATATCTTATTTGATATTTATATCAGGTATGAATAATGGTCATACTACTTTATCATAGAGATTACCTGAATTCACTACTGTGAATTCTTCAGATGAAGCTGAGGAAGAACTGACTGAGGAGCAGAAAATCCTTTTACATGTTCGCCACACTATTAATGAAATGGTGGCAAGATGTGTAGCAATTGTCATTAGTCAACCATTTCAAGGTAAAAAATTAAGATGTTTGTTTGTTTTTGTCAGTTTAACATAACATACTTTAAGGATCAACCTAATACATTTGCTCTCAACTTGATTTATTATGCGTATACACATTAATGCTGTAAATCACATACTGATAAAATATGCAGGTAAGGTATATTTTCATGGCTTGTGAATGCATAAATTTTATTATTATGTAACACAATTACTTTGGTCATCAATCACAATAAGAACTGTTGTAACATTCCCTTTTTTAACACTTTCATTTAAAATATTTTGTTGAAGGAGTAGAATAAAGGGATGAAACATAAAATATTTGGAATGGAAAGGGTAGGCTAGTCTTGATTTGTTTTCCATAGCACCCAATGCACAACTTTCTTGTAACTTTTTAGTTGAGAAATGAAGACATTGACCTATCTAATGAAATATTAAAAAATTTGTTTTTTGGGTGTTCATTTCTAAGGTCAGAAGTAAAAATTTGATGAGGGCAAACTTTACTGATTTGTTTTCCAAATCAAAATATACATACAGTTTTTGGAATTCTCGTACAATACTTAATCAAATAACACCTAACATAAGTTTTTAGCCCCAAACGTTTTTGAAAATAATTTGATTAAACGTTAGATTTCATCCATCGACCAGTTTTAACACTATAATATATGAGTCTTTAACTTACTCAATTAAGAGTAATTTGGATGTGGTAATGTTTTTATTCCAACATTTTGTGGATGATTTTTTATGTCATTTTTTATTTTACTGTAATTGTGTATTGTTATTTTGCTATCTCATTATTTTCAAAGTTTACTGTATTAAAAATAAATGATACTATTAAAGTGGCTAAAGAAATCCAATGCAAACATTTGATGCATAGTTAATCTTCAAACACTTGGTTAACACCTTTTGTAAAGCAGTCATGAAAACAAAGTCTCAGTCAACAGTGTTTATCCTTTGTGAATGGAAATTGTTACCCAAAATAATAAAAAAAAAAGCTTCATATTACTAACTATGCCATTATCCACAATCTTCAGGTGTTCTAAATGATCCACTAGGGCAGTGCTTCCCAAAGTGGGAGCTGTGGCTCCCGTGGGGGCCTTGTAGCTTTTTCTGGGGAGCTGCCAAAAAATGGGCCAAAAACAAAGATGCTGAATTAATTTTCATTCTAAATAAACAATAAGCCAATAAAAATTATCTTCAATTAATTAAATGATACAGTATGTCGAAAGGAAATGCTATTGTTTTTAGTATGACACTGTTTTTCAATCACAATGCTAAAGTAGTGGGGAGAGGGTGGCATTTCAAAATCACATTTTAAGGCCTTTTTATAAATTGGAAGAGCCTCAAACATTTTTATTCACATCAGTGGAGCCTCAGACTAAAAGAGTTTGGGAATCACTGTACTAGTGGATACAGCTATATTTGGTAATTAGCAAGTTTGGAAATGAAAGTTATCAGATATCATTGTTGTTTAACTTTGAAAAAGAAAACGAAGTGCAAAATATTTGAATTTTGTATTTTGAGGAGTAATAGTGTCCTTGAATTGTGTTTGATAATTGTAAATTTGAAGCCACTTTTCTTCAAATTACAAGCTTAAAGTATTTTATTTACCGTATTAAGATATCAGTGTTTATTGGAGTAGTGCTTTTTGCCTTTATTACAAGTCTAAGTTGTCAAATTTCAAATGTTTAACAAATATTTTTTGTAGTCCAACACTTGTATATTAAATTTTTTGTGTTCAGAATTTCATGGTTATTTATAAATCTTCTCATTTAATTAATTTAATTGAAAGTGATGCTATGATCTGTGTAATAAGTTAAACTTAATGATGAAATTATATGTTAAAGTAAAATACAATTTTATGATACAATGTGCTTCTCTGAGGTACAGAAACTTGTATGATTTTTATTTTTAACATGTACAAATAGCAGAATTTATTTAAAACTTCAAACACCATTAAGTAGTGTTTTAATGAATGTTTAATAGGATAGATTAATATTTTAATTTTTGTCAATTATTTTAAGCTCCTGCAATTTTTTCAGTAATGAACAAATACCGTAACTTGGTTTAAAGCTTACAATATCATGAAGCAGAATGAATTTCATATTTTAAATGTCAATGCTAATATGTTAATATGCAACTGTAAAGTACAGGATGGTCCAAATTTTTCATTCCTATCAAAAAATCTAATAAGTAAATAGCTAAGGAAATTCAACCATGAGATTTTCAACATGTTGTAGCCCAGCTCAAATAGTTTTTATTGTCAAATCTTTTTTTATCTTCAGTGAGTAGTGTTACCCCATAGAATGGCAATCATGCCAGAAAAGACTCCATGCATTGTTTGACTTGCAGAGACTAAGTCAGTAACTATGTTGCAGCGTAATTACATATGCCAGTACAGGAAATAAGTATGTTAAGGATATTGTATATTGCACACCTAAAGTAAACATCACAGAGCTAAAAACCAAGACAGTGGATGCCATTGGCACTGTAACTGTCAACATGTTGCAGAGTACGTGGACTGAAATTTAGTATTGATTAGATGTGCTGAGAGCCACTAATGGTGCACATGTAGAAGTCTATTCACATTTCAATAAAAAAATGTTTGAGTTGGCCTAGAAGATGTTGGAATTCCATGGTTGTATTACCTTAGTTACTTAACTGTTAAATTTTGAAATAGGAAAGATAATGTTGGATGACCCTATGTATTGTTCAATGGAAATCTTTAGAACTGCTATTGGCAGGAGGAACTAATTTTTGCAAATTAATGGGATTTGAACAAGATATTTACTGTGAAGTAATTCTGAGTTCTCTGTGTAACTGAATTTGTGAGAAGGAAATAGAGATTGGACTCAATTGTAAAAAAAACTACAACATAGTCTTTATTATTTGCAAACAGAAATAGTTTTCTTTTCAAATTGTCTTGGTTGAAATCTTATTCCAACTAACTAAACCTTACATTATCTATTTAAGTAGTAATGTCAGACATATCTAGGACAACCAGTGCTACCCATGTGACTGGTCATTCCCCATCTAATGTAAGGGAGGTTGTAATGTTGGGGCATTACTTAACCCACCATTGGAGGACTTTGAAAAATTCATAGAACTGTGTTATATGACTGTAAAGTACTGTATGATGGTAAATACATAGAACAGTGTTATTTGACTGTAAAGTACTTTTTGGTAATAAATCCATCCAGTCATATTATGTGACTGTAAAGTAAAATTTGTGAAATTTCTAGAACTATGTTATAAAGTACTGTTTGATAAACAATTTCTAAAACTATGTTATGTGACAGTCCTCTAAATCAGAACATCAAGTCAAAAGCAAAAAGGAAATGTCGCTGTAAGTGCATTAATCAGTAAACTGTAAGACATCTTATATTCTTGTTGTTTTTAACTATGTATTAGACTTTAACATATTAAACATTTTTTGATACCCATTAAGTATTTTAAACTAGAATCCAGTAGTAATTACAAATCTGGAGCTAATATGCAAGTCAAACTATGTATGTTATAATTTATTCAAATTTTTTTTGTTATGTTTAGAATTACACAAATGACTGAACAAAAATTTGTGTCTGTATTAGCTTGTTAAAGTTACTTAAAGTCTATCCATTCTGAAGAGATTCTTCGACTTAAAGATGCGCTTAATATTTAATACAAGTGGAGTACAAGGCAAGTAGCTTCACCAAAGTAAAAGCAAAAAACTTGCATTAGGATTTTGATATTCATTACGTATTTTTGGGGAAACTTTAAAATTATAGGCAACTTTCCAAAGTTAAAACTGAGATATAAACTTTGTCATGTCCTGCCCAAAGGATATTCAGAAAATAAAAATCTAAATGATGCTTGTCAAAAAAAAAGTCTTATTGTTTAATGCTAGTAAAATACAGTAAAAGACTCTTGACTACTTTATTTTCAAACATTAATATTCTTTATTCTGTAAATAGTGTAAAGTGAACTTGTCCTTTTTGTTTACTCTTTGTGAAAGAGTATCTAAAACATGTCAAACTACTGTAAACTTGAAGTAATAAAGTAATACTCCAAAATCAAACTACATACAGTTTGACAAAGAGGGTTTTGGCTCTGGTTTTGAATCACATTTGATTAAGACACATTTTTTTAAATCAAGTTAATAAATTGTAAATGATACTAAACAGATAATTATTCTAGTTCTCGTTGATCCATGCAAAACATTAAAATACCCCTGTGTTTCCTCTATACGCCAACATAGTGAAGTAACAGGACATCAACCTATACTATCAAATTTCTCTATCCTCTGCA
>NW_013665894.1:22781-74669 GCF_000517525.1 Limulus polyphemus
ACCCTCCACATCAAACAGCACTCTCCAACTCTGAACAACATGCAGTCTTCATTTAAATTATACATTTTTTAATACTGATTTTACTTTTTTTCATTGTGTTTTCTTGCTGTAGTTTCTCCCCATGATTAAAATGCCCATTAGAACTAAGAAGTAGAAACTAGATTTGTAATGTTACAGAGAATTTATATGCTGCACATTAAATTAAAGGGAAAACTTTACTAGTTTTTTGAGTGACATTCATTTTGCTATCATACTTGACACTTATATTAAAATATCACATCCTTTTCAATGACTTTACTGTATGCCGTCACTAAGTTTCAGGTCTGTGTGATTATAATTTTTTTGAAAAAAACATAAATCTATAGTATTTAGTTGTAAAATACTGTTTGATAAACGGTCTTTAGAACCACGTTATGTTGCAGTAAAGTACCATTTGATAAACAATCCTTAGAACTATGTTATGTAGCAGTAAAGTACTGTTTGATAAACAGTCCTTAGAACCGTGTTATGTTGCAGTAAAGTACTGTTTGATAAACAATCCTTAGAACCATGTTATGTAGCAGTAAAGTACTGTTTGATAGTCTTTAGAACCATGTTATATAGCAGTAAAGTACCATTTGATAAACAATCCTTAGAACCACGTTATGTTGCAGTAAAGTACTATTTGGTAAACAATCCTTAGAACCACATTATGTTGCAGTAAAGTACTGTTTGGTAAACAATCCTTAGAACCATATTATGTAGCAGTAAAGTACCATTTGATAAACAATCCTTAGAACCATGTTATGTAGCAGTAAAGTACTGTTTGATAAACAATCCTTAGAACTGTCTTATGTGACTGTAAAGTTACTTTTTGATAAAATATTCTTAGAACCATGTTACTGTAAAGTAGTTTGAAAAAATCCATAGAACCACATTAAAAATAGCTTTAAAGTACTGTATATTTAGAATTTGTAGAATTGTGTATATGACTGTATTGTTTGGTGAAAATCTTTTATATAACTATCCATTGTTTATTTCAAAATGAATACAACTCTAGTTTCTTATGTGCTAATGAAGCAAAGACTGCACTGTCAAATTTTATCTGTATGTTGTTCAAGAAGTCTGATCCCATAGAGAAATGGCTTTTCTTGTTACTTGGTTTGTGTGTAGTCTAGTTTTTTTTCTGAGAGACCAAATTTTTGGGACACCTTATAGATACGTAACAGTGAAATTGACCAAAATTTAAAAAACAATAAATATAAACAATATTTCATTGAAATAATATGCATTTTCAGAATTGAATGATGAAATGTGAGAAAAGTGAGAAATGTGTGTGCAATCATAAAAAGCTGAATTGTGCAAAAGAAATTTTTTGTTCAATTTGCACTTTAGTTTGAACATTCAAAATAGTATCATACAATTGGAAAACATTGTTTTTTTACAGGAGGTTATTTTGAAGTTTCTTACCATGTATATCATATGGATAACTTGAATATGATTGTACATGTAACAGTATAAAGCAAGAATGTTGTTGTATTCGGCAGAGTTTCTTATGTGTTACTCTGGGTTATATGTTTATGTGTAAAGTATTCATAATGAAGTTGTGATTTAATAATGGCCCCTAAAATAAGTTGTAATAGTACATGCACATTCTAACTATGGAAGAAAGTTAATAACAGTCAGTATTTGAAAATAGAATATAACAAATTTCATCCTCTAAATGATGCAAAATAAATTGAAATTTTGATATTTGCATCTAAGGAAACCTTAGAATTTTTGTTTTGGCTGTATCTTCAGATTATGGCTGGTTTTTTATTCATGTTTCTTTTAGGGAGGTTATACTTTTCTCACAATATACAGTGTACAAGCTGAATCAACAATGGGATGTCTGTTTTTATTTGTTTTAGTGTTGCATAGCTTGTACATGTGATATGTTTTTTTTTATATTCCTATATGAGTTACTAATGCTTACTACAACTACATGTTAAAGCACACACTGCAACTGTACATTTTGTTTTTGTCTGGTTCAACAGTAACAACCAAAAATCTGGAGAAGTCTATTTTTACAAATTACAGAGCTTTGGAAGTATTAAGCAAAAAATCACAAACATTAGCTACCTAACAGCTTGAATGATGTTAATTATATGACAAGATGGAAGAAAATGTAAAATCAATTTGCAACTAGCTTGTTTCATCTAAGCCTTATTTTAAACTTAAGATTATGCAAATTGTCTCTTGAGCTTAGTTGTTTCTTGAAATTTTTTTTTCCATATTTAGTATTTCTCACTTATTTAAACTTGTTGATTTACCTATATTTTCTCTAACTACAAAGAAAAAAGAATAAAAGTTGTCAATTTTAATAAATTTTTACTGTAATTGAATTAAAACCTACCTTTAGTTTCAAAGAATGCACTGGAAGTCATGCTTTAATTAAGATGTTTGCAATGGCATAGAGTCACCTGATATATGTGTGTAGTTAGCTAGAAGTGGAGCTATAATTTTGATTAAGTAGGCTAATTATCATTAATTAACTTAGTTTTGATCAAAATGTTTAATTGGTTATGAATTTAATTTTATGTATAGGGTATGAAATTGTGAAAGTCTTTTTTTTTTTAAATTTTCATTTGAAAACCAACAAATATGGAATATCTTTTTATTTAACAAAAAAAAAAGCTAAAAATTGTAACAGTGTGAAAAGACTGTTTCTCTGATCCATCATTACCATCACACATTAAAAAAATAAAAGTTAATCATACATCATTGGCAATAAGAAACATATAATTAATATTACACATCCTTAGTGTAGTTCCCAAAGCTTTCTTGGTCGAGAAAAGTTGTATGAAAAAAAAAGTGCGAAATCAATAAAAACCACTTATTTTCAAAATAGCAAAGACATTCTTGCGTAACTGTGAGAAAATTTCTCAAATTTAGTTTACAGTGTTCTGTATTTTATAAAGAGAAAGAAAATTACTAAGCAGTGTTTTGGCTTGCAGTTGTTCCTGGGATTTGCTAATCAAAACACATGGTAGTGTGTTGTGCAGCCAAAACAGCCTGTAGGGAACACTGTGTCATTAACTGGAGTGATAGTTTAGCAATTTTCCTCTTTCTGTAGCTCTAACTGTGTTAATTCAGACTATCATGTATTTTCAGTGGATGTGCTATACTGGATCATCATTTCACTTACCAAATTTCAAGGCAATCCATTAAGAAACAAACAAGATATAAAATCTCTAATTTTGATTGATTTTTTTCCTTTTTCTTTTCTTCTTACTGAAAGTATGGAAAATTTATTTGATAGAAAAATATACTTAACTTTCATAGATTTTTATCAAATTTGGTACACTGATAGATCTTTATAACCTACAATCAGGTGTCAAATTTGGTCTAAATATAAGCCACTTGCACAAAGTTATTCAACAGAAACTGCTTGATAGGTTACATCTAATTAAAAAAATATTTCCTAAACCTTTTCCCCAAAGCTACAACTGGAAATCTTAAAATAAGAAAAAGAAATCACACCATTAAATATAGTGCTCCTAGAATAAAGCACACAAACACCAAAAAAAGCAGAGAGTAGTGAATAAATTAGCTTGCAGTTGTAATTTCACTTAATCATTACATTGAACTTTTTGAAATGGATATAGAAAAGTGAAATTTTTATTACACTATGCTAGCTCTTTTGCAATACACTGATTTAAAGTTTAAAATTATTTGAATCTTTCAAACAATTTTAGTATAAAAGTGTCTGCATTAACTTGAAATAGTTTTAGAAATTTTTAACCTTTCTTAAATATTTAAGCTCTGTGTACTTTTTTTCCATTCAGTCATCACTGTGAGAACCATGGCACAATTTGTAGGAAGGGAAGAGAAATACACGTAAGTTTCATTCACTTTGTGTCCTTTAGAAGGTTTTGACTTAAAAAAGTTTATCACCATTATATAGTAACTGATTGTTAAAACTATTAAAAAAATCTATTGAACACATCAACTTTGAGATATTATTTTTATATTGGGGAAACTTGTATAATTAAGAATGGGAAGTTCTTCTGACTTGTTCTTACTGATATTGATACCCGTTTTTATTTTTGAAAGTCAAAAACACATTTATAATAAAAATGATAATTATGTTTAATAGACTTAATTCTATATATTTTTATGAAAAAAGTTGTACCTTTTAATTAATATAATTATGTTTTCAAATTCTTAGACCTAGAAGACCACTTAGACCAATTCTTTGATGCAGTATTCTATTAATTTTACTTAATTACTTTTGCAAGATAAAAAAAATTATATAAATTTAAATTAGTCCTTTAAAATTAACGAGGAATTATTTTATCATCTGAAGAAATGAAATAAGAAATACTCAATTACCATGTGATCTATGGATTTTAGAAACCCAAAGAAGTAAGAAAATTATAAACAAAAATTCCACATCAAGCTATTGACTTTCTTTCAGTGAATCCAGTAATAATGTAAACTTGCAGTGTTCTGCTAGTTAATGACTTCCTTAAATTGAAAATGAAGTACTTGGAAGGGCAAGCAAATTAATAATTTTTCCAGCTTCTTCACTCATACTTTGATACCAAATTCAATAGGCTTATTCAGCTTTTTATGGGAACTGAGTAAAGCCCAGTGATTTCCATGCTGAACTGTGGATGTGATATTATTAACAAAACAAAAATATCTTTCTTTGTACTTTTGGGCTGTTGGTGTGTTGTAGAAATGACATTCAAATCCTACTATTTAATCTGACAATAACAGCCTCAGAGGGACAGCTAGTACAGATATCCCTTGTGTAGCTTTGCATGAAATTCAATAAATAGATTTTTGTATATAGAATAATATGTTAATGTATACCCAGTATAATTTCCTTTTTAGGAAGTTCTCAACCAACTGCACTGTTTCAGAGATATTCTACCAATCAAAATAATTATCATACAAAATTGAAAACATTTATTATTTGTGAAAAAATCAGATGTCAGTTGACTAGTCATTTGACCCACTTGTTAACCCTACAAAGTAGCAGTAGTGATAATGAAAAATTCTAATAAAAAAGTCTAAATTCATTATCTTCCATAATCACAGTGATAATAAAATAGCAAAGGTGCAATTTTAGCTCTTGCATCTTCACTTATAATAAACAATGTACTTCTAGCTTAACTTGAAATTTTTCTTCACCTTTATATGGGTATTGAAAGGATTGCCATATGTGTGTTTCAAGATTGGTAAATAAAAAGTTCTAAAGATAATAACTTGTTAGAAAAACCAAGGCATTAAAGATTTAGTCACAGGTAGAAATTAAGAGACTTATGTAAAAGTTTTTTATTAAATTATTTTTACAAAAAGTTACATTTTAAGTATGAAATTCAGTTATTGCATATAAATTATATGGTTAAAGTGTTCAATCTTTTTTACATAGTTACTCTCAATAATATCTAAGTGGATAGTATTTTTAATTTTGGTTTTGTATTTTTTTTAATGTTTCTTTTTCTGTCAACATACATTTTTTTTCATAATTTTAAAGATATAAAAAATAAAACCAGTCATAAGTAGTTTCAACTTTACAAGGTTATCCACTTCAATTAAGTTTATAACTTGCTCTTAAAATGACAAATTGCTTTAAGTAATGTATTTTTTTAATGATAGATGAATTGAAAAATTCCCATACAAAATGCATTAAGGCTTAGTTTACATAAAATCTCATAGATGGCAGGCAGCTTAAGATTTTCAGTATGTTGTCAATGAGAATGATGGGATCTGAACGTTTTCACTTACAAAAAGTTCTGCATTTCTACCTAGTATCATTACAGGGATAAATAACTTGTTAGTGTCATAGCTTTGTCAGTGTATATATAAATATACACACATACACACACACACAAAAGCATACTAAGATAAATATAGATAAATGCTAGTAAACTATGACATTCAATATTAGTTGAAAGTATAAAATCAGGTTTCTAAATTTATTTTATCTTTGACGGTGACAGTAGAAAAACCAAGACTAACTATTTATGTATAAAAGTTATAAAACTTTTTCTGATGCAACAACATAATATCAATTCAGGTTTTCTTCAACATTTGTTATATATCACCTTATAGACTTTCATTTAAGCTTGTTAATTTTTATATAAAATTTGTACTATTGTACTACTATTTTCTGACCAGTGGCTATTTATTTACCTTGTTGCTATTCACCTGCACTATGATTGTTTTCTCCAATGTTAGAGTGAAGATTATTTAGGTGAAAGTTAGGCCAAATACTCTTTCTTTTGAAATATTCTGCCATCATATTATGATTTTGATTCAATAAAATATAATAACTACCTTTTTGAGCTTTATTTTTAGATATAACTCATTGATATTTTACCTCAACATTGTGAAGGTCATTTATGTAACATTCAGTGTTATGGGGTTAGACATTGCTTGGTATTGGCTAATGAAATAGTACCCCAGGCAACACAGTGGCCACTTGTTCCCAACTGTATAAAATGCTTGCAGACAAAAACATATTTCATTGTGACAGTTTCTACTTGGCACATGCTGGAAACGTGGCCAAAATACAAGAAAATTTCCACAGTTGGAAAGGAAATAATCATGGGTATAATTTAAAAAAACAGTACAAAAAACATAGGTAGATGAGCCAAAAAAACCTTTTCTTGGAGCATCATACAGGAAAGTGTGCTGTCAGATGCAACTGTTGGACTGTCATTTACAGACAGGATTGAAGCCCCACAAACAGTACTTCACTTCAGAAAGGTATGTTTCAATGTGTAAATATAATTCATATATATCAACATAAAATTTTGTCTATTTCCAAGATGTACATTTACCTCAGTATATATAGATATATATAAATATTTCTTATTACTTTTCAATTTAAGTGATATCTAAGAACTACTGTGTGTTATAGAAAGACAACCATGTGATGGTATCAATGATCCTGGCCTAGAAAGACTTGTGGAAAGTTGAATTGTTGACATTGCCCATTTCATCACAGAAGCGAGGAGGTTGTCATATCATTTGTTCAGTTGCTCAAAAAAGTGCTTTTTTGTTTCACCATGAATTTCATTAAGGGCTGAAAAGTATTTTAGTATTCAAATGTACATGTGGTGAGAATATGACAATTCAAACAGACAGTGCACCAGGAGAAGGACACCACAATATCAATGTTGCTGCTGTTTGGGGTTTCACTGTCACAGGTGCTGGATATTCACAATTAGAAGTGCCACTATCATGAACATACTCTGCTTGAGCTTAAATACTTTCAGAAGTGTGAGAAAAAAACTGACAAGGTGCATATTTAGCATGTAAGAGTGTCACTGGCATTTGATAAAGTTTTTTCCTTTTCCAGGAAAAGTTTTTATCTATATTTTCAAACCATAGAAATTACAATATTTATAGCTTTTTATTTATCCATAACCCGAATGGTGTAATTTCCATGCTGCTCTGATAAAGTTGGTTGCACTGTATGAGCTTTTATTTTTACCTTTGTGAAATACAATGAATGTATTAATGTTTATTCTGTGTTTTCAAGTTGATATTTTCTGATGTTGTAATTTTCGTTATAAACATATCAAATAAACCTAAATTATTTTATTTTTCCTGTTTAGGAATGGCAAGGACTGCTTCATAAGCAGCTAATGACAGCAGGTTGTGAAGAAAGATGTCTTGTTATAAAAGCTGGCAGTGTGGACATGGATGGAGTTTCATATATAACTGTAATAGTTGATGGAGGATGGAGTAAGCGAGGCTAGAGACACACATACTCAGCAGCAGCAGTTATTATTTGTCAAAGGACAAAAAAACTTATTTTTGGGTGCAATAAATAAATTTTGTAATGTGTGTATAGCAGCAGTAAGGAAAGGAGAAGAAATTGAACATACTTGTTACTGAAACTGGAATGAACCTTATAGTACAATGGAGTCTGACATAATAGTAGAATGATTTCAAAGGCTTTTTCATGTACAGATGAATCCCCACCACCAATCATTTTCTTATACTGGAGTTTATGCATCTCTTCTGAATTTATGGAGCATGTGTCTTATGGCAGAAATGTGGAAAAAAAATGGAATGTGCTAATCATGCTGTAAGACTTTACATAAAAACTTTATTCCAATTAGTAGGGGGAAGTGCAGAAAACTTCAGAAGAGATGCATAAACTCCAGTATAAGAAAATGATTGGTGGTGGGGATTCATCTGTACATAAAAAGAATTATGAAGCATGTGTCTTATGGCAGCAATGTGGAAAAAATGGAATGTGCTAATCATGCTGTAAGACTGTACACAAAAACATTATTGCAAATAGCATTATTGCAATGACAGAATATTGAGATTAAAAAAAATCTACTTTTAGTGCTGTTTGGCATAATACACAAAACAGTAATTCTGTAGAAGAACTGATAAAAGACTTAAAGAATGCAACCTACCATATATTTGGTGATTATGGCAAGAGGAAATTATATTATTGTTCCCATCAAAGAAAATAAATGGCAGCAAAACAAACAACTTGAATAGCATACCTCATAAAACTCTTGAGCTGAATAATGACTGCTTTCTGATACAATCCCTTACCTCTTCTCACATAATAGCTTTCCTTGATTCGTGCTGCCCTCTATATGCACAATTTTCACTCACCACTCGCTTTAATGCTCCCACCTAACATCACGTATTTACATGTGGTATAGCTTCAATTTAGCATGCAAATGAGCATGTGACAACCGTCCACCAATAGGAGTGCAACACACCCTCCTAACACAGTTGACTCCCTCTATACCATAGAGAACAGTCATCACTTCTCGATTTAGCACTTGTGTATGGGGGTGTGTATTTTGTTCACTTGTGAACTTTTCAGATGTAGGCGTTTTTCAGTGGAAGTATCTACAAAGACATTGTTTCACAAGTGTCAGTAATTTTCACTTTGTTTGGTGTGAAACAACACAACTTTATTCAAGCTAGCCTACCAACTGCATTGGTGTTGGGTTTGTCGTTGTTTGTTGGGAGAGGTGACAGATTTTGTGGGGTGGGGGGGTGGAATCTTTCATACAGCTTGAGCCTACTTTTGTCCTTGACATATCTCCACCTATGTTTCTTGTTTGTGATGGAAGGGATTTTGGTGTTTTTTTTTCCTACCTACTTTTGTCTCATCTTATACCCATGTTGTTCTGATTCTACCTCAGCCTTTTTTGTGATTTCATGACTAGTTTCTTGGGTTTGTTTTTTACTATTTTGGGGCATACATGCCTTCTCTTTCTTCCGTTCTTACCTAACTAGGCATACAAATAGGCATGACTTCCTGCTGTATTGCTTTTCTTGGTCTCCTAAGTTCTCGATTTTTTCTTCAGACTTGGGGTCATATCCTTTGTATTTTGTTTGTCTTTCTTAGGCTGAAGTTTTTCTACCTTCGTCTTACACACACTACCTTTTTTCCATTATTTTTCTTTCTTTAACCTACTTTTGGTGGTAATCCACCAATTTCTTGTGGAATTTTCAACAGATGATCATTCACTTATCTTTTCTACAGTGGTGTGTTTATCTTCTTTGGCATTTTCACTTTTTATTTGGTTGATATTTTGCTTGAATTTGTTGGGGTGTCACTGTTGTTACTCGGTTGTTTTTGCTTCCCTTATATCTCTTATGCCATCTTCTGGTTCCTTTCATCTGTCTGTATGATTTTATTGGTATGCTTGTTTCTCTGGTATCATATGTTGGGACCACATGCTAATGATTTTGCCTTATCCTCACTGGTTTGCTGTCTCTCCTGTGCTCCTTCTTTTCCTTTCTCTGTCTCCTGTCCTCCTGCTTCCTCTTCTCTCTTTGCCATCACTTTCTGTTCCTCTTCCTATTTGATCTTTCACCTCTGGGGCTGTCAGTCTTGGCGATGACTGTCTTATAGGCTCAGGGTCAGTAAGGCCTGTTTCTTTTTGATTTGTGGATCTTTGCCCTTTGTTTGTGGCCAGTTGTTGAGTACTGGGATTTCTATCAGAGAGCTTTAACCTTCGTTTTTTCCTCTACTTCTCCAATGTCTCCTGTTCCCATTATTTTACATCCTCCAAGGGATCTTGTTTCTTGCCAACATTGGTCCACCATCTTTAAAATATCTGAATATTAACAAGATTATTTCACAGTATTGGCTGAGCAAAACTGAAGCGTATTGTACTTATAAAGCCACCCAAATTGCCATATACATTTTTGAGGAATGAATAAAAAATTCACTATTTCAACAAATTTTCATCTAAGTAAGTAAGGGAAGACTCGTAAATCGATTTTTGGAATGGCTAATGTCATTGTGACATTAGGGGGGGAGTTTTAGTTCTTAACGTTAGTTTTGTGTAAGAGTTACATTGATTTTTTTCAGAAAGTTACTCAAAATTTCCTTTTCAACTCTTGCTCACTACTGGCACAGTGGTATGTCTATGGACTTACAATGCTAAGAAACTGGGTTTTGATACCCATGATGGGCAGAGCACAGATAGCCCTTTGTGTAGCTTTGTGCTTTACAACAAACAAACAAACCTTTTCAACTTTTGATTTGCTATAAAGCAAATACAAAGAAATAGTCTCATGGTATGTAAGAATACACCCAGACAGAAAGCCTTATTGTTTATTTAAACTTCACAATAAAAAAAAAACCTTCACAGTTAACAAACAATATTCAGCATGATTTCGCCATTTAAGTCCCTCATATAATACTATTTTTAAAGAATCTTAAAGATGGGGGTTCGTGTTCATTATATTATACTCTGTTTTGTATGCCGCATACTTAGGCCAAAATTCGAAATTCTTTGTGTGACATTACTTACAGGGGGGTAGGTCAGAATGTAACATCACAATGACATTAGCCATTCTAAAATCAATTTACGAGGCTTCTCTAAGTAAGTGACTTTTCCAGACAAGCATACAGGAAAAATGACAAACCTTATCTCTCTAATTCTATCACAGAACTATTCCTTTCTTGTACCAAAAAGGATACAAGTATACATATAAAATGGACGATGTGCTAAACTAGACATATTAGATAGGAGGATAAATGGGTAGAGATCCTGATGAGTAATAAAATCAAAGTGGGTATATGTGCATTCCATGCTCGGTATTGCTGTTGCAACAAGTACAGGGGTCCCTGTTGTATGTCATGATGCATTCCTGGAAAGTAGGACGTATGTAAGAAATGATGCTAAGCAACACAATCTCTACATGTATTATGGAGTGGATGTGTTCTTGAAGAATTTTGGGCCAGTCTTGAATAACACATCCTCCTCTGTCTTGACATGGCAACGTTGCTTCACACACATATATTAGTTGTACAGTAACTGGTGAACACTATGCTTGGTAAAGTAGTCCGGCTCATTTGAATTGACTGACCATATGATATCTTTCTCGTGGGAATGAAGCTTGTAACCAAACAAGATTGAAAGCTAGTCAAACTATGCTTTTTCAAACCAATGGTGATATTATAGTGAGTAATTTATGTTAAATTTCGTACTTATTGGAGGGGTGGTGGATAAATTAGAGATGAAGGGATTCCTAGTGAACAAATGTCACATCTCACACTTGGAGAACTTCAGGATTTTTTTTAAATTGCCTTATAAAACTAAGAACTTCAAACTTATATAATATTAAAATATGGATTGTTAGCTATGGTTGTATTCTATACGTACTGGTGTAATATAAAAAAAGTAGTTCAATTAAATTTTGAATGTAACTTACTAAAACTCTCATGACATGCACAGTAAAGGATGTCCAGGCAGAGAGGGTTAACACTAGTAATGAATTTTTTGTTTCAAAAATATTGACATTAATTGGTAAACATTACATCTGGAAAAGTTGTCAATGACATTGGAATGCTCTAGTAACGAAACAGGGCAACATTGTTTGATACATGGGTAGTAATTATTGAATGCTCTGATAATGAAATATACAGAGTGATGCAACATATAATATGGACACATTGTATAATAAAACATTTTTTTATTTTAACACAGAGAAGTAGGGATTGATATATATGTAACCTAGCTAGCTATAGTAATATAGAAAGTTTTAATGCTATAAAAAGTAATTGAAATAAGAAAGTCAAAACCACAAAAACTTAATTACATGAAATTTAAAAATTTTTATCCCTACTTTGGTTCAGATTAACATAATTAGTGATTTGCAAAAATAGGGATGAAATGTAAGTAACTTAACTTTTTTTAGTTTTGACTTTTTTGTACTAATATAGTGTTAATGCTTCATATAATATTAAATTTGTTTACATGCAGTGTAAGGGCTGTGTACATGTTTGTAGAAAATTGAAATGTTAGACAGAGTATACTGACATCAAACTTTTACAGTAAATATTAATACATTGTTTGTACTAAAGATCGCTTCACAGAAGGTAAAAAAATATACTTATTAATATTCTTTTTCAAATACTCTTCCAGTACATTCTAAATAATTAAGATATATAATGTAATTCATTACGTAGAAAAACTTATCAACTGTAATTTTTAAGGTTATTCACACTATTATTTTAGTACGTAATATTATACTGTAAAGAAACTTGATAATTTTAAAGTATGCTTTGATTATTTTACTGAGTGTCAAGCATAGGACTTGTCAGAAATTATATTTTGACAAAATATGTATAAAAATAAGATTATTCTGATTTTTGAAAAATGAAAAAACAATCTTAATTTGTAGGTAACCATCTTTATAATAAAAACTGACCACTTGCAATATTTCAGAATAATAATAATAATACATATAATTACATCGGTAATACAAAATCTTATATTTGTGCAAATCATGTAGCATTTACTCTGGTGATTATCATTTTTTGTAATTAGATTAACTGCTTAGTTTTTGCTTCTGATTAAGTTACCTGCAATTAATTAAAATGTTCTTTGATTAAACCCAAACATATATATCAGCCAAAATCATGCAGATTTGCTGAAGCATCCATTCTTGATTTTTGTCCATAACACTATATATTTATCAGTTCTTGCTTGTAGTACAAACTTCTCAGTTTGTTCAGTTCATTCTTAAAGGAGTATTTCTAAAAATTGTGAATATATTATTAACTTTGTAATTCCCATTGTTACTGGTGTTAAGCTTTTAAACTTTTTTACACAAGTATGCAGTAGATTTTGCACTTATGTGTATTAATATCAGTCCTTTGCATTTGTAATTGAAATAAATGTTATAAATGCCTCTGTTTGTTTTAGTTTTGTTACACATTTTATCTCTTATGTTATTGGTAGAGCTTATAGCTTGTTTGTGAAGTTTGGTTGTTCCTGAACTTGTACTATTTCATATTTGAGGTGGCTGGCAATAACAATTTTACTCAGTTTTTCTGCTTACTTTTTCTGTCTTGAAAGTCTTTAAGTATTTTCTCTTTACAATTATTCTAAAGCATGTATTATTTTAATGTTTATGAAATTTTATACCAACATATTTTAGTATAAAATCCCATATTCCATAAAAATTACAAGAATATATCATTTAGAAAAATATTTTATATTAAACTATTAATCCTGTGGAGTTGGGTCCTAATGGTTGTATTCCAAAGAACCTATCCCTATTCTTAAGTGATAAGAAAGTGTATCTTATTCTCTAGTCATGCATTATGCATGCACATCTGGTATTAAACTTGGCTTGTATATTCACACACGCTGACATAAAGTCCCTCAATTAAAATTGCTACAATCATTTACTTAATCCTCATAAAATATAACAATTACTTTAACTGTTTCATCTGACAAGCTACCACTTTGATGGTAAGGAACATTGATGCTGGCTACAGAGTTGGGCATTAGCAGTATGGAATGGTGGTTAGAATCACTTGTGTCTTTGTATGTTTAGTACTGTATTATAGAGAGGCATACAGCATTTGTGGGTTGTTGACCACTTTATTCAATAGCTTTTGTATAATAAATGTATACATGTTTTGAAATGTTGAAAGTCATTAAAGTATGGGTTATTGCAGAGTGAAAATTTGTACAGGATAAAGCTTCTCCTGGAATGTTTATTTTTAGAGGACAAAGAAGTATCTGTATAGAATTTTTATTTCTAACTATTGATTGTATTAACATTAATTTTATAACCATTTAGTTTTTGTTTTCTTAAGATTTTACATTTCTTGAAGGTTAGAACTGAGAATGTTAATTTTTACCATTTTGATTTTATTTTTCTTAAGTATTTTTATATTCAATAAAGGCTAGAAGCCAGAATGTTAAAGAAACACCAATTTTTAACTTTGCATTTTTATTTGTATCTAAGTTAAGATTAACAAGCCATTGAATGTTAATAAAACATGCAAAATAAAAAATACTACTTATCTATGGTGTTATGAGTCCATTTCACTTCCCCATATAGTAACATAAATTAATTTAGGTATGTGAATAATGCTATGACATTTCATGAAATTCATTATTCAATATTATACAGTAGACCAACTGTTTAATGATTATATCAATATGTTAAAGATTTCTTTTTTTTCACTACAGGTGAAATTAAAAAGAAATCTTTAACATACACATACCAAACTTATCTGTGTAATAGCAACAAATGTGGCTTCAGCTAACCTTTGTATGACAAAATTTTTCCTTTTTTTATAGGGGGATTTTTTCATCTTTACGAGAACTTTATAAAGAAGATGGAATTTTGGGATTTTTCTCGTAAGTCATTATTCATTGTTTCATGGATATTGTCTACTAATTTTAAAAAAGATATATTTTTCCCACTCAGGTAATAACTAATATTAGATATAAATACAGTGAGACAACATTGTAGTTCTTTTAATTGTTAAAGAATTTAGAGGTATTTTTAATATCTTTGGAATGGGTGCTTTAAAAGTAGAGAGTTGAAGTTGAGGATTTGTAAGAACATTTTACTATACTGTAAGAAAGATGAAAACAATCTTAATAGATGTTTTGAGTTTCAGCATAAACTATTTTCAGTATATGGTAGAAATACAAATAATTGCATAGACTTGGTTATCTATGTGGTGTAGATAAAATAACTGGTAGCACCAAAATAATCAGTTATTTATATAAAAAAATACTATGATGAAACGAGTTATAAAAAGTTAGTATACAAAGAGTTTAGTTTAACATGGATATCATCCTAATTACAAGCAATATTTGGAAGTTTTATTGTTTTCAAACCAGCAAGTGCTCACTTTTCTGATATTTATACAAAAGGAAGCCAATTACCTTGTATTTAAGAATCTCAAAATACATGTTTTAAGCAATTCTGATATGGAACACAAGACTAAAGAAGCACATTAACTCATTATTAACAATCATTTCAGATATTTTACTTTGTAGTTATTAAATGTTATTAAACTATTTGAACTCTTTGCATTCAATTCTCTTTAAGGAAATGATATGAATTTTTTCATTCTTTCTGTTTTGATAGTACAGTAATAACATGTTTAGTGCTCAGGAAGGGTTCCTGAGAACAGAGCTCTAAACAGGGTCATTTTAACATTACTCATATGGAGGTATGTAACTGAAGGCATTGTTTCTTACCTGTGAATGGTGTATAAATGACTTATGTAGGTACTGGTAAATTTAATTTAAGTTACTCACTATAATATTATACTGGAAAAAGTAAATTTTTATTAGCCTTCAATCTCATTTGGCTACAGAGCCATCAAATAGAAAATCAGACCCCTCCTGCCACTCCCACCTGTCACATCCTCTTTTTCAGGATATGTAAATACATGCAATTCTCTCTTATGTTCACGACTATATTAGTTATAACCAATAGACAGGCAAGGTTTTTGTCTATCAAATGATGTATTATATTATGTTGTTTTCTGTACAGAGATTTGTAGATCGCTTTCTAAGAAAATGTTTTTTTACCCACAAGAACGATATTGTGTAGATGGATGATGTTTTAATGGTTCATATTGCATTGCTAGATATGCCAGAAAAATTGTGATAGTTATGGGATAATGTCTGCTTTTTGTGTTTTATTATTCTATATTCTTTGTTGCATTATTTTATTAAATAAAAACTATTTAATGTACCATTAGTATGAAAAAATAATGTTCAAAGAGTTAGAGATTTTCATAATTTATTTTCTCTCTCTCTCGTAGAAAAAAAAAATCTCTTAAGGAGGCAAGAGCTCTATAACGAATTAGCTTAAAGTGGGGTGATGCTAAGCTGGGTCATTTATAGATATCGTTGCTGATTTGTTGCCTCTCACGGTAAGAAAGAAAACAATGATTTGTATTTTCTTTCATTACAAATAGCTAAAGAAGGAATATTAACTAATGTATTATGTTAAATTTAATTATTATCTGTTTTCATTATATAAATAAAAGGTCTTAATCTTTTTTGTCAAGTGAAATTCATTTTTTTTATGTGAAATATATTTACACAATTTATATATATTTGCATAATGAAGGTTTAGAAAACAAGAATAAAATCAACACCTATATGTTAAACTACAAGGTGTTCAAAAGGTTGGCGAATAGTTAAATGAGACTTTTCTCTCTGGAGGTTTTGTCTCTGGAGTTTCCTTTACCTATATACAGTCTTTGGGGGAAACCCCATTCACGTGTAGTGCAATGGCTTTACTCTTGAGAACATAAATACCAGGGAACAAACTTGTGATTAAGATTAAATCCATACAACTCACAAGAGGCACCAGTAGTGAGAATAGTTGTGTCAGCAGTTCTGTGATTTTTGAATCTGTTGATAACCAAAACTTTATTGAAATAAGGTTATTCTCTCTGTTTTAAAATATTACTCTAACTCTTTCACAACAGGTTTCTGCATTTTTCTATGACCATGTTACCATGAAGTTATACTTAATGTAGCTTTTCTGAAAATTGGCAGATTTCATTTGCTTAATCTTTAAAACCTCCTAAATAAATATCAAACTTTTTTATTTTATCTATTATTTTCTCTATCATAACTGTCCGGGGCCAGTCAATTTGACCACCATATAAAATTAGGAAATAAATCTAAATTTTCTTATTAGAATCACTGATAATTGTAACAGGAAACCACATTTGTTTATCCTAAAAAGCTTAAAGCTTTTAACAGCATACATCTATATATATTTAATTTTATTGTTTTATTGAGCTTTGAACTGTGTTAAACTAATAATCTCACCGCCAAGTTGTAAATCACTCCAGAAATGTACAGCTTATGTTACCATATTGAATTACGTTACATTTGACCTGCTTACAAGTGTACCTCATGAAGTACTTGTATGATTAGTGTTATTTTGTTATTACCTTACCTATTCTAAATATAACATATATAGGTTACTAATTTTTTACATTTTAGTTAGAATATGCATAAAAAAGAAGAAATATAATATTTACCTGGCTCTTTTTTTTTCTTGCTGCTGACTGTCAATGAAACTTAATCCTGCTTTTTTTTTAATAGTAATAATATTACACTAAGTAATTTTTTTATTTAGTTAAGTAATGCACCTAAGAACACAGAATAATAACACACAAAAAGCAAACAATGTCCTCTAACTATCATAATTTTTCTGTCTTTCTAACTATGTGATAAGAGCATTTAAAATTTCAGATAAGCCTGTCGATGTGATTTCCATGAGAATAAATTTGTTTTTATGTCAGTACATAGCATTCTGACAAAGGTTTTCCCAACTTATATAAGATCAGTACTTTCAGGTCACAGAAATACTAGATTTTGCATGTAAACATTCAGTTGGCTGGGATATGGTTATCAAACCATCAGAAAGTATCATGAATAATACAAAATGTTTTCATGGGGTTATATTAATGAGATTTGATGGGTCTGGTTATTGAATGTAATAAAAAATTTTAGTGTGCACTTTAGTTTGTTGTTAATGAGAAGTTAAGGTGTATTCGTTTTGTTTAAATATAAGAAGGCAGTGTACCTTAATATTAATGAGATTTAACTAAGAAACAAATTAAGAAATACAATTATCCTAACTGATCAGACAGGAATTTTAATGGTTGTGTACAGTATAGATAACAGAAATATTTTAATTTTGTTACTTTTGGGCTGCTAACTGTTTTTAGAAGTATATATCAGTATTAAGTATTATTTCACATAATTGCAGACCCCTAGTGGCACAGCGGTATCTCTGCAGACTTAAAATGCTAGAAACTGGGTTTTGATACCCATTGTGTAGCTTTGTGCTTAACTACAAACAAACAAACACATAATTGCACTCAGCATCTTTTCAACATAGATTGCAGGACTGAATCTTTTATAAAACCCAGAAATATGTTGGTCGTTAAAAAATTGTGCCTCTTTGCTTTATCTCGTAACCTTCATGACTATTATATGTTAACATAATGTTAGTCACTGTAATTTATTATATTTGGTGATAGGTTTCATCATATGGCATAAATAAAATTCAACATTTGTTGCTTACTATCAAGTAACTATGTTCTCAAGCTTTTATAATCAGATTAAAAAGCTGAAGTGGTGTTAATTAGATAGTATTATAAAGAAAATCTGAACTACCAGTGTATCATCTAAACACACACACACATGGAAAATTTATAATTTTGCCTGAAAAGGCAGGGAATCTTTTATTTTTTTGGAGTGGCCATGTTGTCTCATTAAAACTTTTAGAATGATATTCATGTTATATGTATATGAAGGGGGGTGCTGAATTTTTTATATGTGAGTAACAAACAAATTTATTCTTCCTGATCTCTCTTTTGTTTTTTTACTTTTTCTTGATGAGTTTACTGTTACTTCTTATGTATAGCTTTTCCAATAACAAGCAGAATATTCAGTGTTATTACAACAATTTAGCTGTCTCATTCCATGATACACACAAATGTACTACCTATACAAGATTTGCTGAAATGTTCCTATGTCCTTTTCAATTTGTAAAATTAACTGCAGTGTATTAAACTTGGTTGAATCATAGAGAGAAAAAATTGAGGAATTTTAATTATATGTTTCTTAAAAAATTATCATCTTTAATTTTGGTTTTTCTGAAAAGAAATTATAGAATTCAAATGCCAATTGAATTTTTTATTTCAGATCTTTTGGAAATAGGGAAAATATACACTTGACATTATAAAGTTTGTTTTTTTGTACAATAAGAATAGTTTATTTGTGGGAAGAGGGCTTTAACATGTGTAGAATTGTTAGCATTGTTAGCTTGTTTAGATTTGACATGTTGCTATTGGAAGTCAAGATTGTTTTTTTTTTATTAACATTATTTGAGGCTGAAGTAAGACACACCAGTATATTTACTTAATAATAGCGGTATTACAGTATATGCATTATACAGTTATAATAACTTTTCACCACTTTTTTACCTATTTAAAAAAGTTGTGCCATGCATAAATAGCATAATGGGACAAAACCTCTGGTTCCAGCAATCTAGAAACATCTTGAAAGGACAAGGGTTGGCAAAGTTTGTCTGCTTTATAGCTACAATAGTTTAATAGTAGAAGACACTTTTTCAGTAAATCTGTAATAGGAAATATCTAAAAATTGATTAAAAAACAGGAAGCTCTTTAGTGTTTAATTTTTAATTTAATTTGAATTGACATGTTAAGTAGTTATGATAATTTGTTTATGAATTTGGACCTATAATTTGGAACTTGAAAACTGATTACCAAGAGTTTAGTGCCATTTGAATATAATGGTCCATAATACTATGCATCGTACATCTATGAAAAAATATTTAAAGTATTTTAAACACTGCATACATAAAGGAATGTAAATTGCATATGCATGTTAATGGTACCATTAGTCATTGATAAAACTTTATTTATTTTGATATTGTACAGAGTAGTAAAATTGTTATATTTATGCACTTGAAATGTAAATTTATACAAGCTAACTTTAACAGTACAAATACATAAAACATACTTTAATACTGACTGTGTTTTATGTATAACTTAATAAAAATCTTAAAAACCAAAATAATAAAGTGCACGAAAGTTTTATTAACAAACACGATTTTCTTATACATCATTTATAAATCATAGTGTATTGTGTAAAGATAAAATGTTTAATGTTTCCTGGTAGTGGCCTTATTCCACGACTTATTGGAGAAATTGTAACTTTATGGCTTGCATCATCTGTTACATTTGTCATCAATACTTACTTGGTAGAAGATAAGGTAAGCAACTTTATGTTGTGTGTACTTTAGTAATATTAAAATACAAACATCATTTTTTGTATACAATTTTTACCATGGTATAGTCAAATAGGGAAGGAAGTTTAAACAGTTATTTCTGCATTGCAAATGGAACTAAAATCTTTCTCAAATGATCTTCATGATTTATTAGAAGTTAAAGACAGTGTTAATAACTAGTGGTTGTGTGTTTTCAGAATTGAGCCAAATATTAGAGAGCAGTTAATAGCTGCTTATAATTTAAAAACAATAACATCATTTTTGATGTGAACTAGAAACAAACTAAATAATTATTTGATATTGTAATGGTTTATTATTTATGTGACGTGCAACTTACATGTGCTTTAGCAGGTTTTTTACAATTTATTTGAAACATTTTTTGTAGAACATATTGGCTAGACATTCCTTAGATTTTCCTCAGTCTCTTGTGATTTTTATCATACATGTGGTTGTGACTACACACACACACACACATTGCAGGTATGAGAGCCTCAACTCAGTTTTTTAACATAATTACTTTAAAGTAAAGTAACAGGAAAACCACAAAAATGATGATTGTACTGTCATCTTCATTCTCTACTTGAGGTAAGCAATTGAGTATTGCATATTTATAGCCATTATGTTTATTAAAAATTACTCTAATTATTTAAACACAATGTAATTAATTTGGCCTATTATCAGTTCTATATGTAAGGAATAAATTTTTACTTTTCATTTAACCACAATCATGCAAATTCTTTGACACTGCATTCATGTATTTATATGTAGTTACATTATACAGTTTCTGACTATTATTTATTATTGGGAAAAAAGAAAATACAAATGTTTCACCAACTGACTAAATTATGGGCAACTCTGTTATTTAATACTACTCTTTCAGACACATATGATAATTTTGTTTTTAATACCTGTCATGCATGGTAATAAATGCAGAGTTTGGTATAATGAAAAAAAATTCATAATGTTTCTTTCATCACTAAAGACCCTGTATATTTAGCACTGCTAATAAAGTTGAACTGGTAAGGTATATGAATATCCCAATACATGTTGAAGACTGATTTTTGCATGTGTTGTACCTTTTTCATGTTTATGTGGTCATGTTGTAAAGCTAAGAAGCATGTAAAGTTGGATTATTTAAGATACCGTATTTTCCGGTGTATAAGACGCACTTTCTTACCCCAAAATTTGATGTCAAAATCTGCTTGCGTCTTATACACCAAAGGTATGAATAATATATATGTATATATAAGATATACACAAGCCATGTGTAAATATATTTAAATAGGCATGCATAGTTTAGTTCAATTGAATGTGTTATTTATAACAATAGTAGTTTTTTCTTCTAAAAACATAATTATTTATAATGCTCTCTAAATAATAAAAAAATAAATTACAGTGAAAGCAATGAAGATTTTGTAGGTTTGAACCAAATTAAATAACAGTAAACCTTTCTTTTTTTTATTTATAGTATTTTCTTATTTTTATGTTTTGAGCTCTTTTGTGTTTAGAACAATATGTACTAATTTTTATTCAATAAAAATCTTTCAAATGCGACTGTAGCCTTTTTTTCCTCAAAACTTTATCTTCAAAATAAGGGTGTGTCTTAGATTTCGTAAAATACGGTAAATATTTTGTATTGCAATAGAAACTTCATAATAAAGAACTTTTTATTTATTTCAGACAGTTCGCACTTACATTAGAGCTTCTATTCTGGTAAGAATAATTTATTGGTTTTATTTTAACTCAAAAATTTAAAATTTGGGTTAGGTGTAAAACAATTTCTTTTTCACTAGATTTGATGTTGATTTTGCAATAAGAAAACTAAATGAAAGCAAATTCCAGGAAGGAAGTATGTGAGTAATATATATGTATTGAATATAATTTTATTTTATTTTACTTTGGAAGGTCTTAATTGTCTGTTGAAATAACAGCAAATGGTCATAAGTTTTTTTATGAAAGCTGGAGCATTTGGAAATTATACAAAACATTTTGATTTGTAAACCACCTTACATCTGAAATATTTCTTAAATAAAAACTTTATTTTTTATTTCCATGAAATGAGAAAAGATAAAAATATATCGGTAGGAATATGGTTGTAGTACTGTCTTACTGATAAAACAAGGACATTCTTTTGCAGAAAAAGTTTGAGTATCAGCTAAACAAGAACAGACATTATGCAGCAGCTACTAGTGCTCAACTGTACTTAAAACTAATTGTTATTGTGGTTATCAAATTGTATTAAGTATGATACAGCAAAAATCAATTCAATAAACATAATTTTTTTGAAATGAATACTAATCTCTTCACACAGTAAAGCTTCTTTCTTCTTGAGTTTGCACAATCTACCAAAGAGCCTAACCAGCCTTGTGAAAACTCCCACATGATCTCCTGTGAAACCGTGAATTTGCGCCCCTGCATCATGATGTAATCATGCAGCAGAACACTTCACCAGTAGGAGTGTGAGCATCTATGTGTACAATGACTCCTCCTACATTCACAGTCATGAATCCTCATTCTTTTTCTGGGCACTGTCATGAACAGGTGTGTTTTGAATTTGCTGAAATTTGCAACATTTTCAGTTTTCAACATTCAATTGATTGAGTTTTAACATGCTTAGTACGAATTCACGATTTAGTGTGAACTTTTCTTCTTCTGATTTGAGTGAAGATATTTGTCACCCTGTATAAAATACCAATAATTTGGTGAGAAGTTCTTTATCTGTGGGAGATGTGATGGCCATTGTCCAACATGTGGTGGGGTCCATGATGCAGCCAGGACCCTCTGCTACAGTCCCTTCCATTTACTTCCCTTCCCCTTCTTTCAAGTTTGAAGTTGAAGAGGACGAATTTGAGAGCCTTTTTCCACCACCAGGTTTTGCTTTTGGAATGTCCTTACCTCCTGAAGAATACTCTCAGTCTTCCTTGGATTTTCAAAACTCTATTACTCAGGTATATAAAGTTCTTTCTCTCTCTTCTTCCCATATCTTTTGACTCTTCCCATTCTTTATTACTTGAGCCCTCCCCTCACAATTTCTTTGTTTTACATTCCAATTCCTTTCTAGATCAACTTTGTTCCTGTAACCTTGTGCCTTGTTTCCCTCACCTGATTGATTCTTATATTCTTGCATATGGTAACTCAAACTTCCCATTTCTGGACACCATGTCTTTGGAATCACTCTTGCCAATTTGGGATATATTCATTATTGGCTGTTTTCCTATCTAGTGCACAATTTTTCTGACTTTGAGCCTATCTATCTACCCTCTTTAGGTACCTCTCATCCCTTCATCTTGTGATGGAAGGACTTCATTGTTCCCCCTGATAACTCTTCTAGGGACTCTAGAGTGATCTTGTCTTTACAATGGCCCATTCCACCTCTTTTGCTTTTTCACTTCTCACTTAGTTCTTTTTGTTTATTAGACGTTTTGGGAAGGGATAGCCTACTTTCTGAAGTCAGAATCTTTGTTTTCCCGCTTTTCTTCATCCGGAGGTCTGTGATGGCATCCTTGATTCCCTTGAATCTTCCTTTACTTCCTTAGTTTCCTCTTTGTTCCTACCTTACCTCACATCTTCTGTCTCCTGCTCTGGCCCTTTGCCCGCTGCCCATTCTGTTCCTGTATCCTGACCTTCCACTTCTTTCCTTACTACTCACCCACTGACCCATCCAGTCAGTTAGGGATTGTGGAAGCCAGGCTGTCTTGGTTTGCAAACCTATGGGCATATTTCTCTGCCAACAACTGGGCCATACAAGTTCTTTTCACTTTTCTCCCATCCTCTTGCCATTCCATCTAATCCTGCTTACCTTCAACCTCTGGAGGGATTGGTATTGGATTTGTTGGAAAAACAGGCCATCAAGAGGGTTCATCACCTTTCTGGGTTATTACTTCCACCTCTCTTTTGTCCCCCAAAAGACTGGGATCCAATTATTGGCCCACATTTTTGGATGAAGAATTTTTTCTATCTCCTTTAGTCATTCCAACCTGGCTTGTGAATGACTAAAGTCAATGTGTTGGACACTTTTCTTCACATCCCAATCACCCAACCCCCATGACATTTTCTTTGATTTGTCCATGAAGGGTGCATTTTCCAGTTCCATTCCCTTCTGTTCAGTATAGCATTGGAACCTTTTTCAATTGCATTATGTGTGTTTTTGCTTGATATATTCATGGCCTGGTTCTGTAATTCTATTTCTGAAGGGACTACTGGCTTCTCCTTGCCCATTCCCAGGTAGGACCCTCTGAACACACTTCTCTTCTTCTTTATGCAGCTGCTCATTTAGGGGGACTCATCAAGATTTTCAAGTCCTTCCTTACCCTGACCCAATATCTCACCCACCTGGGGATTCTCTTCAACTCTCACCTCAGCTGTGCCCAGCCTTTTCTAGTTTGCTTATGGGACCTGAAGCATTTGGTTACCAATGTTTATGCTTGGCCTTTAAATTCTGTATGAGAGGTTCTCTCTCGTTTTAGAAACCATGGCCTTTCTGGAATCTCTCATTCCAGTTGGCCACCCACATATGCATCCTCTACAGTGGGCACTGTATGACCAGTAAAACCTTTCCAGGGATCCACTGTCCTCATCGATTCCCCTTCCTCCCCCCTCGATGGGGAGCATCCCTGAACAGCTGTGTGACTTTAGATTTTTGGACTTGGAAGAGTGCTTGCTACATATCAATGCTCATGAACTGCTCACTATCTGTTGGGCATTATCTAATTTCCTTCTCCTCCTTGTAAATCATTTGGTGATGATCCACTTGAACAATTCATGGTTGTGTCTCATATCAACTGTCAAGGAGGCACCCAATCAAGGACCCTCTGCTTTTAGACATTGGACCTCCTCACTTGGGATCCATTCCAGTTGGGTAAGTTTAATCACCTTTCATGTTCTGAGCTCACTGAACATCTCATTGACCATCTTTTTTTTACAAGGACAACATGTCCTATCCACAGAAAGATCACACCATCCACAAACCTTCAGTTGGATCTCCTCCCAACTCAGAACTCCATAAACAGATGCCTTTGGCTCATCCCTCAATACCACATTTTCTCTCTTTTGTTTTCCAGTACTTCACCATTTGGCTCTTTCTGTCAGTGCTGTCAGTCAGGACTGGTCCATCTATTCCTTTATGCCTATGCTCCTCTCCACCTCCTTTTCAGGGTTCTTGCACAGATATGGGATACCCCTTGCAGAGTTATGTTGGTAACTCCTTACTGACCTGCCCCATGGTTTCCATTACCATGGATGGTCTCATCAAGCCCCCTTTCTTCTTTACAAAATTCTGCCTCTTCTGATCTAACCACACGTTTCTCTTTTATTAAAGACTGACATCCCTTCACCTCCATGTGTGGAATTCATCTATCCATCACTTGTTGAACCAGACTCTCCAATTGTGTAACTTTCTTTGTGTCCCACTCTCATTGCCCCTTCCACTTCTTCTGTGTACCTACATAAGTGACCTACCTATTGCTTTTAGTCTATCTTTTACCATTTCTCCCTGGCTGACCTACCTTACAACGTCTTACATCCATCTTCACGTGACTTGTCTGTCTCTACCATTGCAGGTTATTGGGTGCTGCTATCTACCACTTTCTACCTTTCCTGGTACCACAGAATATTTTATTCACCTGTCTTTACCACACTTTCATTCCTTCCTTATCCACAGACCACTTCATCCTACTCCCTTGCCCGACTGGGACCTGAATGTGTTTATTCATGCTCTCACTTAGAATTCTTCTGATCTTTTTGCCACTTGCTCCCTATATCATTTCCCTTTCAAAACTTATTTCCCTCTCCTTCTTGCCTGTGATCACTGCTTCCCTGATGTCTATGCCATAGATTGCTCCCATACTCTATCACCACACTTACCTTTTTCTATACTCTGATCATTCCTTCCTTCCTAAGACTTCCACTGCTAAGGAAGGTAGTTACACTTTTTCTCCCACATCCCTTCCTTCTTTATCCCATCTCTATGATCCTTTTGCCCTGGAGAGACTCATGTGTCCCATATGGGCCATTCTTTACTATCTATTTCACACCTTTATTTTTTGGGGTTCCTGTCAGTGTTTTCATTCCTTGAGACTCTCCCTCTACTAGAGATCTCTCTCCCACCATCCTTACTGAATGGATTCACCAGCTCGTTCATCTGATTTACTCCTCTTGTGTGTCTCCTCACCAGATTCAACACCTAACACATTCTCACTGTCCTTTAGCCCTATGACTACAGATGCTCTCTTTAAACTCCTTTTTTGTGCATGTCATAAAGGTTAATGAGTTATATTCAAAATTCAGTTAAACCACTTTACTATCAGTGTATTTTAATGAAATTAGTATTATTAAGTATATTATAATTCAAAGTTTTATATTATCTATATTTTTATTCCTTTATTTCAAAAGAAACCTCTAACACAATTAAAACTTTAGTTTTGTTGTTATGTGATGCATGTGCAGTTAAAAATATTTTAGCTTGGGTTTCTTCTATTTCTATTCAATTTAGTCTGAATTACTGCTATGATATGTAGATGACCTTCTATGCATATAAGCCCAAATTTCAAACACGTTTCACCTTACAACTGGAGACTTTGAAAGAGGAAGCTGTAAATTTTTCTCCCCCTCTGTTAGTAGCCACACCTACTTTTGAAAGTAAAAAGGCTGTTGCTAAGCAACATTTTTATTCTGAAAGACATGCTTATAATTAATAGAGAGCTTTTTTTAAATTATAATTTCTCAAGGTTATCTTAAAATCTTCAAACTGGCACGGAGTATGCATTTACAAGCAAATTTAACTGTTGTTTTATATTGTTGGACTGTCCTCTGCTAGCACTTAAGTTATTTCTTTCTCACCATATACAAATTAGTTTGATAGACAGTTAAATTGTGTTTGTATTAGTTTTATATTTTTCTTAATTATGTATTAAGTAAGTGCAAAAACATTTTGCTGGAGGCGAAAGTACTTCTGCTGATGATATGGTTATATCACCTGCAGGCACCCACTGACATGTATCAACATAAATAATCAACAGAAAAGAACAGGAAAGTAAAAGAAAACATTAAAAGTAAACTATAAGTGAAAAAAATAACTACATTAAATAACAATGTTTTAATAGAAGTAGTAGAAAAAAATCAAAATTAAATATATTATTTTTCTGAAACTACATACCTTTATGAAGGTTCTTGTCAAATTACAAACAATTTCACTTACTAATTTTATTTTTGAAAAAAAATATGATGAGAGTGATGTTAATTACTTATAATTTAAGTATCAAGCAGAAGTTGTAAGGTTAGAGGAGATTTCTCACTAATTTACTATAGGATCCCACTTGGCAACTAGTGTTGCCTCTCGGGGTATACTTAACCCAAAATTTACATCAAGCTAGGATAACAGAAAGTGCTAATACCATCTGCCCTGGCTCTACAAATGCCCACTGTGAGATGGAGTGTTCTACAAGACCACTTGAGGTTTCTTTATGGTTTTTCTTTATATATCTGTATTACATTGGATGTCTAATCCAGACCGTACCAATTCTATGGACTGTCATGGGAAAATGCCTGCACTAGAGTTATTTTTCTGCCCACTTCTCTGGCTAGTGCTTGTTGGCTTTTACAAATAGGATTTCATGGTCATCTGTTTCACTATCTCCAGTAAAAGAGCACTCTGGACTGAAGGACCAATGGAGATCTGGGCACATTCTTTGGGTCTCCCCTATGCAATTTCTCCCCCTAGTTTAGTGGAGCATGAGAGACCCTTGCTACCTACCTGTACCCAGCCCCTAGTATGGTGGACCATACCAGAGCCCTCACCGGTTGGGACCTAAATGCTGGGGCTAGAACAAAGGATCCTCTATGGTGAGAAGTGGGGCTGATGTGACACCAGTGTGTAGTGCGGGTCACCCTACATGTAAAACTATGGTACATCACAATCTTCAGGTAGACCAAGGTTACAACTCACTATTTCATTCCTTTATATATATATATATATATATCTATTTAATTCACAAATCCTCCCCCTGCAGTCAAAATCTGTTGAGTAGAGTCGAGGTGATCACTTTCCCTCCAATCCATTCCACATTGTACTAGAAAAAAAACAACCAAACAAAACATCACCCCACTCATGCAACTGATATGTGGCCCATAGAAACATAGAATCAAGTGGAGGTGTATTTAATATGGTACTCACCTTCTATAGTTGGTATTGGGTCTGTGGTATCTGACGGTAGAGGAGATGAGATAGATACTTGTCATAAGTGCCATTCTCCCACAGATGGTTTGGACTCATCAAGTCTGAAGGCAGAGGAGGTGAACATAAAAGGTATGATTTGAACAAGCTCCAACCTCACTAAGCATATTGACTGTTTGACAGCTTGTTTGCAAGTACTCAGACAGCCATGTACTTATTCTAACTGTGCTTGCAACACGTTTATGGTTTTTCTGCCTCTTCTCTTCTTGTACATGGGCAAAGAGTATACCCAGGAACGACAAAATGTGTTTTCCCATAGGCATGCCACTATGAAGCCCCTGCCATCGAGTGTTACAACCTGTGAGCACCTCCACCATCTATGGGATTGTATCTATTCTGTGTGTGTGTGTGAAGGTATTTGTTTTGGAAGTTAACATTTTCCTTACCTGAAAATGTATTTTCAAATAGATACTCACCTCCTCACACATTCTCCCCATCTATTTTCCCAACTTTTCTGGTGCACAGTTCTTTTTTGTCTCATAAAAGAATGAGGATTCATGAGTGTTAATGTAAACAGAGTCATTGCCCATGTGGGTATGTTGCACTCCTATTGGTGAAGGGTTCTGCTGCATGATTACATCATCATGTGGTGAGGCAAGTTCATGTGTTTTCACATGAAATTATGTGAGAGCTTTCATAAGGTTGGTGGCTTTCAAATCTCTTTGGCAGATTGCACAATGTCAAGAGGAAAGAAACTATTCTGTGTAAGAGGTGAGTATCTATCAGAAATACATTTTTAGGTAAGGAAAATGTTAATTTTCTCAGAATAATTAAAACTAAATTTTAACAGTATTGAATAACTGAATGGTACTGAATACAATATTTAAAAAGTAAGCTCACTCATTATTTTACTATTTAGCTTTTTTTTTCTAAAAGAGTTATAAGAATATTAGTACTTTATAAATTCTTAATGGCCTTGAAGTAAAAAATTAAAATTTTCATAAGTATTAAATTATCTTTATAGTGCAACTGTATGCAGGGTGATTAGAAGCATATGAACTTTTTTTTTCCACAGTTTGAGGATTTTGAAGGGGCTTTTATGCTGTTTTTAGAAATATCAAGAGATGTGAAATTTTGACATATTATATTAGCTAAATATATTTCAAACATTCCTAGTTGCTTAAAATAATGATTTTAATAGTGAAATCAAAGTATTTTAAATAACTTAGCAATGGACTGCATTATCTTTAGAGATAAAAAAAATTGCAATACAGTACAAAAACAGTTTGTGTTTCAAAAATACGTAATTCTGATGTCTAGCTTGTTTTATGAAAAACTGGGTTAGAACATAGATAAACATCAAAAGAATTATTATTTTATTTATTTTTACCAGCATCTTTCAATTTTTATTTTATTTTCAAATATGCACAGGACTTTACCAGACACATATTTCTATGTTTAACTTTTTGTTATACTTAGATTATTTATAATATAAGTGCGTAGTATGTTTCATATCAATTTTGTCAGACAAATTTATATGCTTTTATTTTTGCTGATGTTTTAAACTTGACATTGTAATACCTATCTTTCCTAATCATATCTTTTTTTTCTTTCACCTACAGTACCTGTCTACTGCTGTTGCATACCCTTTTAGCCTGGTTAGCAATGTCATGGCTGTCAACAACTGTGGGTTAGTGATACTTTTTGTCTCGTATTATATTAGTCAGTTTAAGGGAGAATAATACACTGAAGGTTTGTGTGAGCATTTAGTAACTTTGCTTTTGACATGTTTGTTTACCACACCTTCCAAGATAAATCACAATCCTCCATCTTATGACACAATCTAGAAAAGTGTAATGTGTTAGTTTTCCATTCCAGTATTTGGCAATACATTTCTTATCACTTTAAGATCTTTAATATTTGTTACTTTACATCAGTACATGCACATAAAAGCATTGTTAATACAAATAATTTTCATTGTAATGTTCACCACAAAGCTAACAAATACAGTAGTAATGGGAAATTTCTTCCAATCTGATTTTGAACAAGATGCATTGTAATCAAATTTGTTATTGACAGATTACATCTTACATGTGCTCCACAAATAACCATTCATAAGGTAGAGTATTAATTCAGTTTTACCTTTACTGATATCTTCAGTACTTAATTAAATGGTCATAAATGAACCTTTTCCTATACTACAGTTATTAAAAATCTAATATTGTATTCCATTCAGGCATTTCTTATGTAAATAATGTAGTATATCATCATTATACCTATAATTTAAGGATAATGTTTTAGAGCATGCCTTATCTTTTTGAGAAATATTCAAAAGCATTTATCATGCCACCACTGACATTAAGTAATAAACAAGCTTAAAAACTTGCTTACCTTTTCAAACAACTAAAAAATCTTGAAGAAGAACTCGAGACAGAGTTTGAAATATTATCATCTCAACAAAACTTTAAGCAGGAGAGGATCCATAAAGAAACACACACTACCATTTCAAACACACTGCTAAAAGTATGCACAAAAATATCTAAAAAAAAACAATTCTGTAATCTTTGAGGCTAACTATCTTGAAGAGTAACAAAAAGAATACCAATACACACACATTTGTGTGCATCATGCTTGGGTATAGCTTCGTGTCTCATTGTCTTCATTATTTGAGCTGTTCTCACAAATGTGTCCATTTATACTCACTTACAATGTTTGTCAATAACAAAATACAATACACTTTTTAAGGTAGTAAAAATAAATATCAAGTCCATTCAAATGAAAGATTGGGCTTCATATTTATATTTAGTATATTAAACAGTTTGTCTGCTAAATAATTTAAAGTAATAAATTAGTAGCATAAATGCTAATATATTCTTCAAATTTTATACAAGTTAACTGTGATGAGTACAAAAAAACAACTAAAAACACTTATTGTTGTTTTATTAGAAAAAAAAATATTAATACGGTACACCCTAAAGCATTACACAGAACTGCCTTACACTGATTCAAGCAGCATTAGCCTTAAACTGATATACGTAAAATAAAGCAAGAATACAGCACTAATTCATACTATTTTAACACTACTATCATGTCATCCATACAACTATCCTATACATTGACATATCCACTATAAACGACCAATTTATGCAGTGTATTTCACGTTGAAATGTGTATCATAAAATAACCATTCAGCTGTATAGGTTAACCAAGTTATGAATGTTAGGCCTACTTATTTGCTTACTCTAATCTCAATCAATACCAAATTTGTGGTCTGCTTTTGGGGAATCCACGTAAAAGCGGTTTTGCAAAATACCTGGGTTCCCTAAGGGATTGGGTGAAAAGTTTTACATTTGTGCAAACCTCAGGACTGAGACGATCCTTTTTGTACTGTTTGGGAAAAGTTATTTGACACACACATGCACTGAATCTTATTATATATATTTACCTACACTAAGAAATTAACTGACAAATATATCATAAAAAATTAATTTACAAGATAACCCAGTTTCATGTTATCTTACATGCATACTGACATGTGCTTTACAAATAATCATACATAAGATACAGTATTAATTTAAGTTACCTTTTACTGATACTTTCAGAACTTAATGTGGGCCACCAGAGTGGTACAGCGGTATGTCTGTGGACTTACAATGGTAAAAAATGGATTTGCAACCTATGGTGGGCAGAGCACAGATAGCCCATTGTGTAGCTTTGTGCTTAGATATAAACAAACTTAATGTGGAGCAGGATTTTCCTTATTACTCAGTTTCAGATTCTGCTACCTGCTTGAGGAGAAAGATTTACATAACTAGTATAGCTGGTTTATCAATGAATTTATAATTAACTTGAAATGATTTATTTTGATGTTACTCAATTTTAATTTGTATGCATGACCATATTTTGCTGGTGTTTTGTCTTATTAAGCACGTGGGTGTGTATATTTAGTCAAGTACACATGTTACAGTGGCATTTATAAATCTGATGTAATTAAAAAAATCAAAATATTTCAGTAATTTATCACAAAAATAATGTCAAACATGTTAATATCTAGAACAAGTGTCTTAATTTATTATCATTGTATGAACATGACCAGACAGAGGAAGTGGGTAGTTATTAAATATAGAATAAAAAATGGTTACATGTATATTTAATAGGAGTTTCCAGAATCTAGGCAAGTTAAAGTACTGGGGATTTTCATAAGATGATTTTTTTTTGATTTAATGATTTCTTACCTTTCTGTATTGTTATAACCTAAAAATGTTAAACCTAATGATTATTGAGATACATAAATGATGCATTTTGTTGTAATAAAGAACATGTTGAAGATTATATGAGTCAGGTGTACCATGGTACTTAGATTAATGTTGAAAAATAAAAAGTTATTTTTTTAACTCTCACTGCTTGTGAAAATACTGTTTCAGAGTTGCTGAGGTACATTGTTTTGTACATTTATGTTGTAAATTTTTTTTCAGTAATATAAATTAGTTTGCATAGACGTTAGATTATAATGCTTGCAAAAGTCATATACCATCGCTATTTTATATGAATAAAGTAAACACTATTGCAACTTTACAGTAGGCAAGTTTTGATTTTAATGATAATACTGTTTCAACCCATAATATTAGATCATTATCAGGTAACTCTTACATGATGATGACTCGATATAATGGGTTGAGATTTTATTATTAATATCAGGACTTACATATGCAAAAAAGTTGCTGTTATTCTATTTTAGAATTAATTGTTCAGTTCAGTAAGTTTCTTACTAAGCACTATAGCAGTTTTTTTACAATTCATGAAAGAAATAATTAACTAAACATGTTGCCTAAGGAATATACATTCATTTAAAATGTTGAAATAACTATTAGTTAAGTATCTGTGCTTTTATGTTAATGTGTGATTCTTATTACATTGTGAACTGATAATTAAATGATGTGAACATTTTACTGGAATATTAAACCTCGGGCCACATGCTGATTTAACAGTGACTGCCAACTTTTACTGTGGTAGAAAGTATCCTCACTGTTGTTATAAAACACAAACAGTGAAATAGGAAATATTTTAGTAATGTCATTTTACCATATTTGTTTAGAACATGTTGGTAATTGAATTATTTTTCATTTTAGTTGTAAAAAAAATCATATAATTTTACTTTTCTGTCTACAATGCCACTATGTGTTATTATATATAGACTTGCTGCAGGAATGCCACCAAATATGCCAATCTATGCCAGTTGGACTGACTGCTGGTCTCATCTTAAGGCTATTGTAAGTAGAGAATAACAGTGAAATTACTGTTTCTACCAATTAAGTACAATTAGTTCCATCATGAAAATAATGTAATGTGTGGCGATTTTGTTTTTAGCATGTTTTTGTTGTATAAGTAGTGATAATTGTAAAAAAAAAAAGGCATTTAATGTGTTATTTAATGTTTAGTACAAAGATAACTTTTTCAAATTCAACCTTGTTTAATATTTTTTGTGGTATAATGAGCTCAGATTGATTTTTCTTAGAGCATTGGGATAGGTCTTCTGAATAAGATATCAACTACAGAGTAGTTCTGAATTTCCCTGAATAATTGAGTTCATGAGAACGAATTAAAGAGACTGGACACAATGAAAAAATCTTTATTATATCAAAATAAAAAAAACAGTGTATGTATACTTACTTGGTTGAGAAAGGATGGTCACTTTTACTGGTTGGAACTGTTCTCTCTCTCTAAAAACTGACTTCTTCAAGGTTGCGTACCAGACTGTTTAAACCTGATGTTCCTTACTTAACAGGTAATGTCTGATTTACCCAGAGTGACTAGCGATACTACGTGACTATTCACTGTCATTCAAACATAACCTCAAGATGTCACCTGACCCACCATTGGAGGGCTGTCTAGATCCTTGCTCAACATGCTGCATTACAGCCATACTTTCCATGGGCAGAACAGGTGTTATCTCCAGAGAATGACAAATAAACAAAGGCAGCTAGAATGAAATCAACTTAATGAATTTCTTGATCGCATGTTATGTGAAAACTGCATACATACAGAATAACTGATAAATTTTGAATAATATGTTAAAATAATAAGGTAGAAAATGCATGATATTCTTATTTACCACACCATCAACAAGTTTTAATTCTTCCGTAAATTCTTTGGCATTACATGTACACTACAGTAATTGTAAAAGTATTAATTCATTGCTAATTGTTGATGGAATTCCAATTTATTTTTTATTATTGCTGAAAATGCTCAATTTTGTATTCAACATTATTTTAAGAGCAATAAAACATTAATCTGTCATGCATTTTTTAAAACTAAAATTATTATTTTATCTTATAGAAACATTACTAAATACCTTCTGTCCTTTCCTACCCTGACCATGGTCAGTGCTCAGACATCATTTGTTAATAATAGAAATTAAATACTCCATATTGCAAAAAATGCAGTATAATAATAAAGTTAAATAAATTTATAACAGATTCACTTTTTTGAGTTTTTAAATAACATTGAAGCTTCAGCATTTAGAACCAGATTTGGAAGTGTGATACATGTCTTTGAACATGCAGAGAGTAATGAGTGAATTAATATTTATATGCTGACAACAGTTAATTAAAATGCATTACTGCTTTATGTTACTACAAATCATAGCTAATATACTATACACTATATAGAAGCATATGAAAACAAGAATAAAAATTTTCATGTAACTGACTTTAACTATAAATATTTGAAATTTTACATACACACACTGAGATAAAAGCAATAAATATGAATACAAACACTTTGTTGACTAGAAGTGATAAGACTGGAAAGTTCAATATATATTTTCATGTGAACAAATATTACTGGTTATTCTATAGTACAAGATCCAGTTTTGACAACAGCAAACGACTTTAAATATTTTTTCTTATGACAGAATGTCATCATAGATTTCTCTCTTTTTTTTTTTAACTAACATTTTTTATTTTGTTAAGCTCTTGGTTTACCGACAAGTTCTTGAACACAAGTTTGATTATATTAATTTGTAAAAGGGTCTAAACATTTATGTTAATTTCTCAAAGAGTCTAAATGGATTTTTACTACATACACACGAGTGATAGCTCACATTGTTTCATTGTTCTAATGTGAACTTCATTTGGTGTTTATTAGAATGTTGTGTGTAGTTGAAAGCAAGTTTGTAAAACAAAGGTTTTGGGAAGCAAACCATCATATAATATGAATGCTTCAGCTTGTTAATACTAAAGTAGGCAACAGTTTTGAAAACAGGTCACATATCTGTATATTTAAGTATGAAACCTTTGTATCTCTTTATTTTTATATTGACTTTGACACACTTTCACGTCATATGTACTTTCCAGCTAAATGTAGCCTCATGTTTTCATAACTTTTAGTTAATGTTTTCATATTTCCCTTGCATTTCATTTTCAATATCATCTGTTTGTTATTAGTTGTATGTTTATGTATTTTAGTACAGTGTAAAAAAACAGTCAGCAGTGAATGACTAAAACCTAACTTAAATGTTTATTTATGTAAACTAGTCAGAGAAAGGAGAATAGAAGAAATATACTTACACTTTATAATACTGGAAAACATATATACTTACACTTTATAATACTGGAAAACATATATACTTACACTTTATAATACTGTAAAACATATATACTTACACTTTATAATAAAGGAAAACATGTATACTTACACTTTATAGTAATGAAAAACATGTATACTTAACTTTAATATACTATGCTACTTTTCTGGGTTGTACTAAACTATATCTCTTGAATTTCATTTTTAAAGAGTCAACTTAAGAGGGGATCCAGCATTTTGTGGCGATATTACAGTGGACCATATATAATAGATGAGAAAGGCAGGCCTGCATATGCAAGTAGAGCACAGTTCAATCGACCAAAATCATCATAATCTGAGGTCTGTTGTTTCAAGATACTACAATCATAAATACTTTTAATATTAACTGTTTCCTATTGAATAAATTGTAGTAGTTAATGCTATGACTCATAACTCTTTTAATATTAACTGAGATTTTAATGTCCTTAGTTGAATTTTTTCTGTATGCTTTGCTTTTAATTCAGTAAAGCAGTGAATATTTTGAATTCTAGACAGCAAAAAAAAAAACCAGCTATTTTTTAGCTGTATGACTTGTGTGTTCATATATTAACTATAACTTGAATGTTTGTCAAACAATTTTAGGATAAACATTTCTTTGAGTACAATTATTGTGAGAATGAATTATGAAAGTGTGTAAGAATAGTTTTGTTAAAGTCAGCTGCAAGAACATTTGTCAGGATCACAAATCACATTTTGGTGTTGGAGAGTGGTGTGGTCTGTGTGTTTTATCATTTACTGGTTGATGGTCTGTCACTTATCCACAAATAATTCTGTTATTATTAAAATAAGGATGTAGCTACAGTGTAAGTTATAGAGAGAACAAGTGAGAAATTTGGATGTTCTTCAGAACAAGGAAACACTGATTTTAGCTTATCTCTTCTAGTTCTGGGCTACAAAGTTAGATTTTAGTCCAGTTCTAAAGTTGTACATTCCAGTTTTTCTCAAAAGTCTTTTGATTGTTTTCTTCAAATAAATAGTTGCCTTCTGTTTACTATGTATAAGTCTATTTTTGTTTCCATTATTTGCTTTTTTTATTATTCTGAGCTGGTAGGGAGTTTGATTATGCTTCAGTCAATCAGTTGATAGTTACAGAATACAATACAAATGTTGTTGGTTTTCTGTGGCCAGTTAACTTGTTTATTTAATAGAGGAACTATTAACACATCTTGAAGAGTGTCGGGGCATAACTTTGAGTACGAAAAGATACATAAATGTAAACTATTTAATTTCCCAAATACAGAAATGAATATTTATTTTTGTGTGTAAGAACATCAGATGAAATTAAATTTATATATATATATTTTGATTTTGCCAAATTCAAATCTAGTATCATTGTTCTTTCTTCATGTACACACAAATCAAGCTAGGTCCTAGGAGGTTGGTTTAATTGAATTCCAAACTCAGTCAGCAATACTCTATCACTGGCTAACTAACTGTTGTTGAGTTCATTTGTATTTAATGTCAACAACAATGGCTAGGAAAGCAGTATCAAAATGGTGATGTATTATAAGGAATATTGTTGATCCAATTCTTGCATCCAGATACACAAGAACATCTAGTTGAGCTTTACATGTTTTGCATGCATGTGATGAACAAGCTTTTAATTTTATAATTTGTGATTAAATAACTATTTAAAACAATCTAAGGATTCTGATTGTTTAGGTAACTGTAAAGCATTTCTTAGCTTTGTGTGTGTGGAAAAATGTTTTACGCATATTAAAGAGTTACCTTGAGGATGTGGTGCTATATCATTTATAACTTCAAAAATGTTAGTGAGAATGGAATGTGTACATTAAGTTGTAGAAAACATTACAGATAATGATACAAAAATAGCTCGGAAAAACAAAAGGAATTTTAGTAATTGATGACACTTAGATAGCAAACCTTTTAATAATCTCTGACAAAATTAAATGCATTTTGACACCTTGCTTCAAAATTCATATTACTTTCAGCTTTCAATGAACAGGTGTTGACTTGCTGTCACTAGGAGATTCTACAATAGAAATATTTTGGCCAGTTTCAGTGGAACGTCCTCTATTAGTAGTTAAATTTTTTTTATAAAAATGTGGCAAATTGCACTAATACTTATTCAAATAGTACATGTGAGTTTGGTGTCAAACAAAAACTGAAATCAAATGTGTAACTGAGTCAAAATTTTATACTCCACTTAGAGCTTGGTGTACAATTATTTTATTCACTATACATATAATTCTGTAATATATAGTCCAACTTCCGTGATGATTTGTTATCTCAGTTTAGTTACCAAATAGATTTTATTTGAATCCTTTGTTTTTTCCTGTTTGGGTGTAAGATAAAATAGGAACTCATCTGGATATAATCTACATACATTTTTCTCACCACCTTGGTGTGAAAACAGATTTATCTGCTTTTATATCTCGATTAAAATAAGAGGTATGTGTGTGTAAAAGTTTCACTAAGTTCTTTCAAAATGCAATTTTTGCCACATTTTTTTTTTTATCAAAAATTATCTGCTTGAGTGTTCATAATAAGGGAACCATAAATCAGAATCTGTAGATCTGAGAACAAATATTTATTGTTCTCTTACATCTTTCAGAAATTTGAAATATTAAAATTTATATTTTGTACAGCTAGAAGACAGAAAAAATGGCCTATGTCATCAGTGGTGCCATCTCTGGATTGGAAATAAGGAAGCCTAATTTATCATTAATTTGTTTTAATATCTTGTAAAGTTTGGGTTTAAAGGCCTGAATTGGTAGCATTATGGTGTTTGTTTATAGTCTGAAGTAAGTCGTTCGGCTAGGAAAACTATTAGAGACAATAAAAAAACTTGTTTTATTGCAACATATGAGCTTGTAAGTATGTTAAAGCTGTTGTAATTAATTTTAATAAGCAAATAACAATGACTACCTAGTCTTTACATTTAAATGCAGGTGTTGACTAGAACTGGTGATTTCCATGTATTTGTTTAATTCTGTAACAAGAAAACATGTTATTTTACACAAAACTGTGGGTGTGTGTTTAAATCAATAGTACTACAGAGACAGCTTGATGTTTTATATAACAGCTGAAGGTTGTGAGATTGAAATACAGTAAATCGCAGGTATAAGATTTAGGATTCTCTATAAATAAAAACTGTATTTCAATAAAGAACTATTGAAAATTATTTATAAAAATCATTTCCATGGTCATAGAATTTCTTTGGGGATAAGAAAGATCTAATTCACTTTTAATATTTTTCTCACAGAATAAGCATATAATATTTACATAGTACATTAACTAAATACAGATGAGCTTATTCTTAATATTATGATATCATTGCCATTTCTGAAAGTTTGGCTTTTTTTATCTTTTTTCCCTTTTGTTTTGCCATCTTAAGTTTTTTAGCATCTTTCTTCTTGACTTGTTTTTTCATCTTTTTCCGTGCACTTCTCTCTGGATTCACAACAGCCTAGAAAGAAACAAGTAACAAAAAAGAAAGCAAGTTATAGTGAACAACTAATGCATATTAACCTTTTAAATAGCTTACTGCTTGAACTTTCAAGATAAAAGACTTTCAAAACTATTACCATAAATTTTGGTGAGATGATGTGTGGCAAGCAGTTCAATATGGTAAATGAGGAGAGGTAAAAAAAAAAAGTCACTGTTTAATATATACATACAATAATAAATAAACTTGATATTCCAAGAATTGTTTAATCTACACTTTAATCAACATGTGTTATTGGCTTATACTAGTTTCAGAGAATTCTACTTCTCATCAGTAAACCTATAGTGACTACAAAGCATGTTCGCACCAACAATATGGTTAATACATACAAACTAAAAGCTCATTTATTTTAAGTTAGTCAAAAAAGGAAAGAGTACAACCATACGAGATATTACTCTCGATATTGAGCAAATAAGATACATTCATAATAAAACATACTTCAAGTGTTTTTTCTCTCTTTCTTTTGGTACGTTTCTGAACTATGAAGCTTTGAACTTGGGCATACTCTCGTGTGAAGATTTCTACTCCCACTACACCACGCATTAGTTCTACCACCTCTTGGGCCAACGTCTTTAGTTCTGGAACTAATGTGAGAGAGAGAGAGAGAAAGCAAAAACTGAACATATATTACCATTAACAAAGACACACAATTTGCAAAGTGCTGCTTAAAGAAGAGAATAATTTTGACTCTCTGTAAAAAAAAGAAAAGAAAAAAAAGATTGTACTCAGCAGCTGTAGTGTACATGTTACTCTTACCAGACAAAACAATTATGATACTTTAAAGGGGTACCATAACTAAAGAAGTCTACATTTTCATAATAGGAAATATGATAAAGAGATGGGTAGCTTTTGGTATATGTACCATAAAACTGGAACTGTTTTGGAATTTATGGTAAACTTCCATAGTTTCAGTTTTGTTGATCACTAAATGAAAAACTCATTAATCCAGAAGAATCTATCTTTGTCCATCAGCAACTAAGCCTGCAAACATCAACCGTTGTCCCCGCCTTGCAGGATGTGTTTCTCTAATATAAGATTAGGAAAAACGTTCCTTTTTGCAAAATATTTCTTTCAAATGTGTATTTTTCAAACTTACATCACTGAAATGTTTGCTATAATATTTTCACTTGCATACTTACCAATTTTAGCCCTCATGTCTGGTGAAAATATGTTGTATTTACCACATTTACTCCTCAACAGGGTACAATAAACTGCAGATAATTATTAATTTACAAATTTCCTTATATTCTCATTAGAATCATTAATAAGCAGCACAGTCCTCTCTTGTCTTTTAAAATAAATAAAAGTGAAATGATAGTTTTTAACTTACAGAAAAGGGGTATTGGTAACATTCATCCAGACCAAAACCACACATTTAACATTTTATTTCCTCTTCATGAAGTGAAATACTTGAACTTGTCCCCAGGTTGTTCATCAGGTTTACTTGTGTTAATGTCTCAGATCAATTGAGGTTACTTTTGGGTATTTTTATATGGATATTTATTTTTGAGTTCTAACTTTTATGAACTGGCAGTACTTGCAAAATTATTATAAACTAATTCAAGTAAAAATGTTTAGATTTATGGTATATTTATACATTTTTGAATAATGAAATAACCCGCAAATTATATGGACTACTACAGTTTAAGATACACTAAATGTTAAAGTTGATATCTGTATACTATGGTAATTCAAAGATAAAACAAGTTAAAGTCATGCAGTCTCCACAAAAACAAGAAGAAATGACATGATGCTGAAGTCAAGATGAAAATAAAACATTTGTTTGAGGTAAAATGGCAACTGAACATCATAGTAATAGGACTGATGCAAATAAAAAAGAAAGTGGAAAGAAATAAACTAAAACAAATTATCTTTGAAAGGAGTTGAATGAAAGTACACATGATCAGCAGGTAGAAAACACTAAAACAAATTATCTTTGAAAGGATTTGAATGAAAGTACACATGATCAGCAGGTAGAAAACACTCTCAAATTGGGAAATGAATTATTATCTTCAAAGGTTGAAATGAATCTGATCTGAGATTGTCAAAACACAATACCCATTCTCCCTGTTTCTGACCAGTCAGAAAATGTGTACTGGAATACATACACTAGGCCAAGTATGATAAAATGCACTATCCCATGAAACAAAGTTCCTTGATCTATTAGACTGCTGAATTTAATATATTAACTCATCTGGATTTATGATGTTCCAAATAAGATCTCGGAAAGACCAAAAAACTTTTGGTAGATATGAAATATAAATAACAAGAGAGTAAGTTATGAGGTAGTTGCATACTACAGAATTTAAGAAAAGTAATATTAACACTCATTTTTGTAAAAGTTGATGGACTGGACTTAGATTAAATTGTTTGTATGGTTTCTCTACAGCAATAATGTTTGTGCCCTTGAACAAATGTCAGTAGCTTGATATATTAAATGTAAGTTACTTAGGAACACATTATAAATATTTTGTTACTTCTACAACAATAGATCAAACCAACATGCAATAAAATTACTACTTACAAGAATGGAAATATCCAGCAGCAAAAGTTATTTACTCACTTAAGTACAGATTCTTGCTGAAATCTTTGCCAATATTAAAGATGCGGCACACAGCCATGCGGTTCATTTTAAATTTGGAAGCCTGCCACGTCAATTCCTATTCATTTGATCATTACTTTGCACTTAATTCATAAAATATGTCATCTACTTTTTATTGTATGCAGAAATATTCAAATAAAGGAGGATATGTACTTCCTTATGATTGTTAAAAAACAGACAGCCTTGTTGCTACATTACATGACAAATGAAACCCATACAGAACTTGTGTAATCTGCTATTCTTATTTCAAAGTTAAAAGCTGTATTGAAGTTAGTTGGGAAAGCTATATGTATATTTCAATGTTTTCCATAAAACATGACTGCATTTTAATAAACAATGCAGTAACAGCAGAAATGTTCATTACATTTTACGTGAGGCTTGATTACCAGGTAATGCATCGAAGTTGCATCATTTTGTTAAAGTGTTATAGGCTAAAAATACAGTATAAAGTTGGCATATACAAAGCTGTTACTAGCCTTCATATATGTTTTTATAGGCAGCATTTTAAGTAATTTAATTTTAAGTGTGTTTAATAATTAAGAGCTCAAAGACTTGAAATGATATGACTGTATAACTTTGAACAAATCCTATTACTGTGCAAGATTCCTTGCATTTTATCTCAATAGAAAATGTCATTTCTTCTAATTTTTTGTTAGGGGGACTACCATATGTCTTACATTTTGTAAAATTATACCCGTGACATCAATTAATACAGCAGTCTTTAGATCAGAATTAAAAGATTTTATTACTTGAAAATTTCCTAATCTAATATTTTAATGCGCTATATATAAACATTAAATGACAACATTAAACTATAAGGTAATGAGCAAACTGCACTAATAGGCTAATCTGTCATATAACTAACTGTAATAACATATCTGATAAAATGAATAATATTGTGTTATTACTTCTTACCTAAGAAAAAACCTTAAAATTACTTAAATAAAATTGACAATATTCACTTGCTTATTCACACCCTAACAGATGTTCATGAAAATTGATGGTATATGTATTGCCTAGACCAATACCATGTATGCCATATCCCAGCTAGCCTGATGAGTCCTAGTACTGGGTGAAAAGCCTCATTAGCACTAGATATGACAGATTTGGTGTGGTTGACATATTATAACATATTCTATTTCACTTTCACTCATTGGTTCTTAGAATAAAAAAATGTTTTACAAAAAACAAAAAATGAGAGCTTTCCTTCAGATTTAACTGATCTTTAGTGCTAGAACCTACAGTTAAACATGAATGGTTTCTCTTTGTCTTTTTTTTTTACATTTGTATTATACTTGAACTGCCTTTATAGGTCATTTCACATGTGAAAGTTAGTGATGATTAATATACAATAAACCACACATTTGTCAAGTAACTAGTTTTGATATTCACTTGATGATGTAAGATACTTTGTTTGATGAAAAGTTAATTCATGTTAAAAAGTAAATTCTTTATGTTTGTACTTTCTTTCATTGTAATCAGTGAAACAACTTTAGTAAAGTTCAAAAGCTCATGTGAAGAACTAATAGCAAAAAGGTTATATGATTTTATAATTTGAGGGGTATATACCCATGTACAAGAATATTACTTGATTTTTAATAATAGTACTTTCATTTTAAAGCTGATTTATTCCTTTTTTTTATGGCAAATTTTAAGTTTTTCATATCTAATCTAGACTTTGGGCATCAACCAATGTTACATGTATTGAGACAAAGTAAAAATGAAATTATTTTACCTGTTTGTAAAGAGTTATCTGATAGTTCTCGACACAGACTTGGTAGCATTAGTGGAAGCCACCTAGTCAACTCCTCTTGCGTCATGTCCACAGAAATAGCTGCAAGCCACTTGAAAACACAGGAGCGCTACAAACAGATTGTGTATGAAGAAAAGTGCCTTGTAGACAGTATTAGCGTATTAGCACATATACAAAAGAAGTTTTACAAAAATCTGTTTTTGTTGTACAAATTTTAGAAATTTAAATATAAGAACATCCATGATACACATTGTAATTATCATAATTAATATTTATCAATATAATTTTAATACTGAAATTAATACTATACTCATTACATACAGTATTAAAGTAGTACATTACCTACACTGCAATAATTAGAAGAGAAACAAATAAACAGTCTAGGTTTAAATTTCCCTTCCCACAAATTTCTGTTAATTTAATAGAATTGGATAATGAAATTGTATTAAGGTATTTTTCATTCAAATTCATGAATTAACAACACACTATAAAAAAAAACTGATATTTTGTGGTATTTATTTAAATAAATTAAGTGAAATTATAAAACCAGTTTTGATGAAGTGGAGGAAGTTTTTAGAAGCATTTTTTTAATATCTAGAGATAAATGTTCTGGGGATATACCAATCCACAATTGTAGTAAAAACAAACAAAATTGTCACCCAACCCAAATCATTGTATTAATTATATTTAATAATTAGGAATATAATGAAGACCTGCTGAACAAAACAACAGTAATTCAGAAATCATGATCATCTTAAAACCCAATCAATCACCACTGAAAGTGCTTATGTATAAGCTAATAAAGCCTGTTTTCAAACAGGAAACAAAGGAAGTTACACAAATGAGAAACTATATGAAACAAAGGTTCTACTTTGTAATGTCATTGCTAGAATAAAAATGTTACTGGTCAACAGTAAGGAAAGACTATGACTGGTAACCTACATTAAAACTGAGATGAGTACAATTAAGGAAAACCTAGATCATGACTGGTAATCCACATTAAAATTAAGATTAAAATAGTTGAGGAAGACCTCGTACATGACTGGTAATCCACATCAAAACTGAGATGAGAACAATTGAGGAAGACCTAATACATGATTGGTAATGCACACTAAAATTGAGATTAGAATAGTTAAGAAAGACTCGGCACATTACTCGTAATCCACATTAAAGTTGAGATGAGACCCTCATAGATTAGAAAGATGCTCTTAAGAAGTTAAATATGATGATTTAATCTGACAATGTCTAGATGGAAGATTTGAAGTACAGTGTTGAAGTAGAAAATGTATACATGATAGGAGAACCAGAGGCTTTAACGGAGTAACCCAATAGAGAGAATGAAGTACATTCATCTAGAAGTTGTCTTCCTGAGACAACTTTTCAGGTTCAATACTAGGAGGAAGGTCTCAGCACAGAAACTGAAATATAGTCTCAGGAAGAATGAAGAACTCCAGACAGGCAGAAGTCCATAAAAATAATTACTTCATGGAAGAATCAAGGTTTTATGGACCACAGTAAAGCCACTTTAAAACAAATTATACTGATGAGATACATTACATAAAATATCTTTATGTATATTTAAATAAAAAGTCAGAAATATAGAAACTAACTTCTATATTCCTGGACAATTGCATACACTAACAAAGCAGAACAGATATAAGACAAGACTACAAAAAAAGTGGTAATTTGTAGTGAATTACAAGTAGTAGCAAACATACCAATTATGAAATATTCAAAAAATATTGAAAACTTAAGATGAGAATATCCCCCTAAAAAAAACAAAATAAAAAACACTTTGTGAACCAAATTTTGTTTTGATGCAAGAACTAATTAATCAGGAAATTTACAACTTATGGAACTCAAAAAGGTACTGAATAGGTGTGATCTTGTAGAAGTTCTATCACTTGCTCCAGAATACAGATGCAAGTTCCCAAAATGCAATCTGCCAAAACTACTACTAAAGGAGCATTGATAAACAAATGAACCTCTTTAGAGAGAAATGTAGAGAAAGCATCTTTATTTTAGTAGGTTGCTAACTCTAATTGGAGAGATTGCCTCAAGAAACTAGTCATTTTAAGGCATTTGTATTGCACCAACAATTAAATTAGTGGAAGAATACTCTTCTCTCAAGTACTTTTCAAAGTTGTGATTCCAAAAACCATAATAACCAGAGTTGAATCTTTAACCTCCCAATCAGGATAATTAGATGCCTAAAATACTGAGTGAAAGTTTTAATTCAATAACAACTAAATTTATAGATATGATGATATCAAGTGTCTTCTAGGTGCCTTACAAAACACATTTAAAAAGGACCATCCAATTGTCTAAATAACAATAGAACTCAGAATCATTCTAATGCAGATAGAATGTCAAAAAAATAAACGAAAAAGATGAAAATACAAGATACAGATGTCAGGCTGAAAGGAAGAGCCTCAAATTAAAAAATCTTATTCTTGAGGACAATATGTTGACAATGATGAGAAAATGGATTAAATAGAATGTGAAACCAAATATCCAAAATGTTAACTTTGAAAAACTCTTGATATCCTCCAGCTTACATATATACAAAAAAGCCTGAAAAAACACAGAGAGAGAACAATTCAGCTTGTAGCTTTATACGTATGTCTAGCTAACTTTTCACACAGTTCTGAAGCCAGAGGAACCAAACTTAAGGTGGCCCAGAGGTTTTCTTATCTTTTTGATGTAGCAGGGGGACTAAAATGCCCAAGAAGATCACCCAGGCATTATGGGGGGGGGGGGGTCAAAGATGTTCGAAAGTGGTGGTGGGCTTATAGTAGCTATAGAAGTAATTAGGAATAATGGAGAAGCTGACCAGAACATTGAGACACTTGAGAACCTGAAGGGGCCTTTTAACCTTGCAGCACGACATAGGTATTTTATACTAGTAAAGGAAAAAGTATGAAGCATTAACTTGAAGCACCCAAGTACCTTGAGCCAAATACAGGCAGAAATAAACAACTGGTTCAAACCATAGCTTCAACAAACAGTCTTTAATACCATAGCAGTTAATATCAAAGGAATTATAGAGTTCTTAACACCAATTTCTCTGAACAAGAAATCAGACTAGCACTGAGAGGCAGACATTTCAGAACTCTTTTGAAGTATAATAAAAAACAAAGGCAGGTAATACAGCAATATTTATTATAATTCAATTAACATTTAAAGGCCTAGTTAACATGAAGAGCTGGTGTTACAACGTACTTTTATGCATATATATATATCATTGATAAACTGCATTTCTTCACAAAATATACTAATATTGACAAAGATTCAAATGCATATCAATAGAACTTTGAAAGAAAACAAGAGTATAATATTTCAACACCACTGTACTAACAGCACTCATGTTCAACACAGAATAATAATTTGAAACATTACTTGTATGTAGAAAAGAAATACTAACCTTTAATGTGATGGTAGGGTTATTAGCAACCTCCATTTTAGCCTCTCGGGTAACACGTCGAATCAACCACCGGAGAGAAACAATTACAGATTTATGGACAACTTTCTCATTTTCTATGCTGTCCTCATCCTGTTCTTCATCATCCTTTTGTTTAATACTGCTATGGTGACCATTTTGTATACTATCATGTGATAGGTGACGTAGAACCTTGGCTAGATATACCAGATTTCTAACCACCTACAATTGGTTAAAGAATACATATTTTATTTATAATGATTAGTTATTTTTGCGAGAAACAAATGATCAAAAGCTTAATTACAGTAGATGCCTGTTAAAGTATTTCCAGATCCTCACTCTGTTTGAAAATCTACTCTTATACAAGTAATTCATACCTTAAACAAAAGTACATTATTTCTAGTTTAATATTTAAAAATAAAACTCAGTAAAAGTTGTCTGTGTGAAATGTTGACTACAGACTTCTATTTAAATAATTTTAATTTCATTGTATTTTCACATTCTAACACCGTAGCTATGTTTAATCTAATTTCAATTCTGCTGTAACTGGAAACAGTTACATTTTTGGCAAGTCGAGTTCCTGAAATATTTCAAACATTTCTGTACGTTACATCTCCATGAATTGTACAATTTAAGCATTTATAAATGTTGCATAATATCTTTCAATGCTGTTAAACACTCATTGGGTACAACTGTTCCTGATCATGAGTGCAACTGGCTATGAACATAACCAATTAAAAATGTTTTGGGTAAAATATATTAACATTTACTTTGATAAACAGAATTTGGACATGCTTTCATAATAACATACAGAATCAACACCTATGGTATGAAGTATATGATTTATTGTACTTTTTCTTGCAAGCACTTGTATCTTTCCTGTGTTTTTATTTGATGATCCTATAAATGATTATGTTATTTTCCTTTAACAATGCCATATGGTATTTTGATCCTTCTACAATTGGACTATGAAATTGTTTAATCAATTTGACAAAAATGGAAATTCAAGTGAATGCCAAAATCCTTACAACATACATTATAACAGAATAATTTTTAATATTTATCAACATATATATACAGTAATTCGTTTTTGACAATGTAACTCTTAACACACACTTTTTTCTAATATCAAACATTATACTTACCTGTTCTGCTAAGGTTTCTGTCAAGTGAATACTTTGAAACTGAGAACAGAAATCTGCTGCAAGATCACGTATCTGAAAGTTTAAAAACAATCTTAATAATTTCTTTTACTACAAGTTATAGCTTTTATAGTAAGAAAGAATATTTTTAGAACAGGTACAACAAAGGTAATGCAAATGTCAATCCAAATTGTCACACTCCACACTAACACGATGTTTCAAGCAAATTATTCCATTTTTTAACTAACTTTATTGTAAAACTTTGTACAATTCATTGAAATAAAAGATGAGTTTCTTAAGATGTCAATCATTACTTAAAATGCAGGAATATGGGAGAGCATTAAGAAAATTACAGAAGGCAAATTTTAAAACCCAGAACATTACCTAATCAAAGGACATCTGTTAAAGATTCCCCAAACCTTTTCCATACCACCCATTTAACTTACTCACATAATAATGTACCCTTTATGTTACCTATGAATAAACAATACATGAAGAGTAATACTGCAGCTATATCAAACATTTAAATTAGAATATAATTTAGAAGACAAAGTAATTAAATTAAATTAAATTCATAAAGCAATTCCAATGCCATCACCTGTTCTGAAACTCAAATGTACTTTACCAGTTTTGACTGCCTATAAAGCCTATGAAAAGTTATTACCATCTTTTGACACAATAAGAGTATGTTGCTCATTCACAGATCTTTTGAATTCATTCTACAAATTTAGGAGTGTATATAGACATTTACAAGCCAGATTTTCAATGCAAAATTACTCGATCAATTTTCTGAGCCTTATTGTTTGCATGCTGTAACTAAGCCACTCAGTTTCCATACTGCAGTATTACTTTTTCACACCATTTTTAGTGCTATTGCTTGTAATTTATTTTTCTTCCAACCACCAGTCAGTGAATATAGTAATGAACATGACTTACAAGAATATTTTTGTTATACCTTTGAAAGTATAAATGAATATTAAGGTTAAATATAATAGACTCTGCTATTTTGATAAAGATAGTAACAAACATATGTTGTTACACTTCTCCCAAACTTTGTATGTAATATTCTTTAGAGTAATTATTATTACTGGTCCATTAAAAATGCATCCTTCACTTACTGATATATAAGTAATAGCTTTTATTCTCTTTACATTAACAATGAAAACATGTAGATGTTCATAGTCAGGATTTACCTATATCATAATCAGGAATATTACTAACTATTGTTCTCTGAATCATTATAGTCTGACAAATCAAGGTCATAAATGTAACTCACGTCTGACAATTTGGAATAGTTATAAACTTTACATTAGTTATTTAATACATTAACATTCCATGATTATTAACTTGAACTGAAAACCTGCACGGGACAAACATTAGCTATTTAATGTTCACTTAAAACAGCTTGTACAAAGAAATGATAATGTCCAAAAACTTCAAAACTGTTGACTATTTCATTTTTATTTATACATTTAAAATATAAAAGAAAGTTTGACATCCTTGGTATATTTGATAATAACATAATAAGTTAACCCTACAGTTAAAATCATGATTATGGGACCACTCTAGAATTAACTTACTTTCTGCCTGGTATCTTGAAGTAAAAACTCATTAGCTTTAGGATCTGGTGTTGAAGCAGATTTAACAACTTCTTCAACTGGGTAGGCAGCAAACAAATGACCAAACAGTTGAGCAGCACCAAGGCGAACCCACGAATGAGGATGTAGAATATGTTGTTGAAGATGTTCTAAAAACAATAAATAATAGTGACATAATTCTTAAAATAAAACTCACAACCTAATGGTAAACATTAATAATGTAATTAAACACTCAAAATGAAAAGATATAGTGCAAAACAAATGGTTGATATATCACCATTTCACACTGTGTAATATAAAATATTTCTATTAAGGTAAATGAAATAATGATCATCCAATAGAAATGTCTTGTAATAAACTCTAGTTTGCTTTAAACAAAGTTAAGAATAATAGAATATTTCTGTTTATATACAATAAATTTAAATAATGTGGTGAAGAAATGAACTAACCAGCTTTAATTTGATAAAGAGGAACCCACTTTTTAAAAATAAAGTTTGAAGATGGCTTGAATGGGTAGTGAGAGAAACTTTATTACAAATGTACAATGTTTCTACAAGCTTATATCATTATCAGGTACAAGTAGTTTAGAAATACACAGGAATATTTATACAGTATGGAACAAAAAGATCACATGACTGGAGATTGCTTAATAGCTTAGTAAATATATCTTGGTACCCCGGGGAGCAGCCATCTTAACACATTCACTGCCACCAGTAGTATAGTATTAATAATTCCTACAGTAGTGCCAACCACACTTTTCTTTTCGTACATAACCTAGGTGTCTGAGATTTTTATTTATACTATGTTTGATATCTCATTGAAGCCACTTGTAATATGTGACCCACCGATGGGGAACATGGCGGCAAATGTGTTAATTGAACAAAACAGCCCTACTCTAAACCAATGTTTATTTTGAGTTTGTTGAAGTTTGGTTCTTTGTTTTCACTGAAAACATCAACAAACCTAGAATAAGGAAAGCCATCTTAACCCTATTGCGATGGGTCATGTGTCAAAGGCTATGTCATCGTGTTTGTTGACTTGCATTCAACATTTTATTGAACTACTATTTTATGAACTTATGTCAATATGTTTGGTATCAAATTGTAGATTATAATTCAGGTTTAGTATTACACATCAATTAATTTTTTAATTTAAAAGTAAATAATAAAAAAACAGCTAAACATCAATTTTTGTGTGTCACGTGTTATGTTGAATGCAGCACTGGTTCAAATTATATAAAGTCTATAGTTTCTGTCCTTTTCTTTGTTAAGGATGATGCCTTGAAGCAACAATGAAAAATGGTTTTCGACTCTCTCGCTACAAGGTCAGTCGAATTGACTGACCACGTAACCTTTTTTATACTCATTTTAGTTTCCATACTATTAATTTAAATAAAGAGTATCTTCACAAAATTTGGCAGATTTTAGAAAAAATTACAAGTCTTTTACAAACAAAAAGTTAAATTTTTTAATGAATTATTTTTACTACAGATTTGTCCGTGAAAAATATATATGGTCGCTTTTTTGACTATTCTGAGTGCAAAGTGATTTCCACATTAACCCTCTCCAGATGGGTCACAGGTCAAAGGCCATGTCATCGCATTTGTTGACTTGCATTCAAAATTTTATTGAACTACTATTTCCTGGATTTATGTCAAATTTGGTATCAAAATGCAGATTATAATTCAAATTTTAGTATTATACATTATTTAATTTCTTAATTTAAAAGTAAATATTAAAAAACACAGATAAATATCAATTTTTGCGTGTCACAGGGTATGTTGAATGCAGCACCGGTTCAAATTAGATGTCAAGATACTAAATCTATAGTTTTGTACGAGTTAGGACTAAACTACTGATATTGACAAGCTAGAATATACAATAAGAACCTATCTTTTCTATTTGCCAAGATATCACTTGTGTACTGAATGAAACACACCTTTTTCCATTTTTGGAAATGGTCCCTTATATATATATATATATATATATATATATATATATATATATA